>NC_056726.1:1294975763-1295155763 GCF_019279795.1 Protopterus annectens | reverse complement strand
TAAACGACGCTGTAAGTACTTTCAATAGCATCTTCATGAATACTCTAAACTCCTTAGCTCCCTCTAGGAAGATCAGAGTAAAATCAAACAATGCTCCCTGGCTCTCCAAAGAGACTAGGTCCCTTATGAAACAAAGAGATTATGCTTGAAAAACCTGGACTAAAACTAAACCACCACCTTTTCTTCAAAAATACAGGCAACTGAGGAACTTTGCAAAAAAACATACAACTAATGACAAAAAGTTATACTATAGCTCTGCTCAGCTTAACAACAAATCCAATCCTCGAAAATTTTGGTCAACTCTCAACAACATCCTCTATCCTGGAAAGCCCTCTAATCCCTCCCCATACTCTAACTCTCAGGGAACAGCTACCCTCCTGAATAAACACTTTATCTCTTCCATCCAAAATATGGTAACCTCTAAGCCAAACTCTACTTTGACACCCACCTCTCCAAGTCCCACAAACACAACTTTGTTTTCTTTTGAGCCAGTTCCCATTACTTGCATCAAATCTCTACTACTCAAGCTAAAACCTTGCTCTCCTTCTACTGACAATCTGTCTCCTACATTCCTCAAACTTGCTGCTGACTCAATTGCTTATCCTATATCTATACTAATTAATTGATCTACTCTGGAATCAACTGTCCCCACCCTTTGGAAATCTTTCTTCACTATCCCTCTTCATAAAAGTGGAAACTCCACTGACCCCTCAAACTACCCACCCATTGCCATTCTGTCCCCCCTCTCCAAGATATTAGAAAAATGTATTCACTCACAGCTTCTCAATCACCTCCTCACACACCACTTACTTACCCCTACCCAACATGGATTGTGTCCTCACCACAGCACCACCACTGCCCTCCTCTCCTTCACTCACATCATTGCAGAGGCCCTAGACAACAATAAACTCATTTCCTGTCTCTTTCTAGATCTCTCTAAAGCCTTCAATACTGTCTCTCATCTTCTACTACTACCCAAACTTGCAAATCTCCACCTATCCCCCTCCACACTTGCCTGGTTTAATAGTTACCTATCTGACAGGGAACAGTCTGTCAAATGAATCTCTCATCCTCCTCACCTTTCCTTCCCATCTCCACTGGTGTTCCCCAAGGCTCCATCCTTGGGACCCCTTTTGTTTAACATCTTCACCAATGATCTTTACACCTCATGCAAAGAATGCTCCATTATTCAGTATGCCGACTCCACACTTATATCCATCTCAAATAACATTCTTGAACTATACTCCCTGACCCAACAGACCCTACTATCCACTGAACAATGGCTTTCTCACAACCTATTGATCCAAAATCCCAAAAAGACCAAACTCCTACTTTTCCTTCCCCGTTCTCTTTCTCATCACAAAACCTCCTTTTCTATTACATCTTCTAACAATACAACTATCCAACCTGACAGCCACACAAAACTCCTATGATGACAAACTCAAGTTCAACCTACACATACTCCAATGTAAAAAAAAAAAAAAAAAAACAGAAACTAGGTCTGCTATATCGGAACAAAAAATTCGTAACCCCTGAATCTAGACTTACCCTGGGTCAGGCACTCCTCCTCCCCTCCCTCTTCTACGCCACCCCAGTTCTTACCAATATCCAGGCCTCCACTCTAAACAAACTCCAACAGACTTACCATAAAACAGCCAGATTCATTACTAACTCCCCATACAACTCACACCACTGCATTTCTTTCAACTCTCTTCAATGCCTTGAACTTCCCCAATTTCTGCTATCTTATCAATTTCATATGCCTCACTCTATTCTTTATAAACCCTCCTTCTGTCCATCTCTATCTTCCTTAGTCTCCATCTACATCCCATCCCAGACCCTACATACTTCTAACCAACAATTACTTGATATCTACCACCCACAAAGGTCAGTAGGCAAACTACTCTGCAAACACTCCCTTGCCCATGCTTGGAACAAACTTCCCCTTGACTTACGTTCAGTCTCTCACACCTCACACTTTAAAAATGAACTAAAAGCTTATTTTCTCAATTCCAGAACCTGCCCTTGCCATGACCCTACCTAGTCTTCCTTCCCCTTATGTACCCTCAAAAGGACCATACTTAGTACCTCATTACACCTCTCTCTCCAATGTGTCTTCTATGCATTTGCATAATTTTATACAAACAAAAAATGTTTATTGTTGACCTATTGAACTATATCAATGTAAAATAGTTACTTAGCTTCTTTTTAATGCAACTTTAACTTTATGCATGTAACCCAACATATGTGAATCATTTTGCTATAACTGCTATTATATCAATATTGTTTAAAATTGTACTTGTTTTAAAATGTACTACTGGAGCTTTTCTACTTGGGTCTCCACTGAAAATGGGCCACAAGCCCAGTTGGACAAACCTGGTTAACAAATGTCAATAAATAAATAAATGATATACATATATATATATATATATATATATATATATATATATATATATATATATATAGACACACACACACACACACACACACACACACACACACACACACACAAACTAGATATCCATTTAGTTAAGCAGTAAATTCTCATACTAGAACCATTTGGGCAACCAGCAATATAACAACTTCTATTTTAGACAAGTTGCCTTATTCAGTGCTTAACTTGCAGCCTATTTATTTGCTTTAGCCATGTTGAAGGTACAATTAGTTTTCTTGAGAACATTAGACTTTGCTGCCTGTTAAACAGTTAATCTTTACACTGTGACATACATGGGGTACTCCTGACTAACCTATATACATCAGTGTCTCAAACTGCTTTCAGGCATTGTGTACTTGGATAGCAGGGGAAATCCATAGGATACAACAATAACTTCTGTTGTAAAACCAGGCTGTCCAAATGTACGTATATATGTACAAGAGGAATTTAATGGGAGACAGGGAATGTAACCTGACAGATGTGCAAACTAGTAATTCAAAAAAAGAAAAAAAATCCAGCATACTTGAGATGGCACTTCAACCAAACTAATGATCCAAATGGTGCTGTAATGGGCGAATCACAAGAATAAAACAAACTCCAGGCATGAGAAAAATATAAGAGGTATTGTTAAAATTCACAAAAAGGACAATTATCATGTTTTTAATTTTAGTTTTAAGGACATTAATGAAGCCCATTTTTTTTTATTTTTGAAAGGTTTTTCATCTGTTCCTACATCTTAAGACTAACATTGTGGACATCCTGGTTGAATTTAAATTGTTTGTATGAAAATTAAATTTACCTCTGTTTTTCAGTAAACCTTCTATGGATGGTAACACCAGACTGTTGAACAGCAAAAGTACATTTAGTCCCTCTTTATATCCAACCCAGACATTTTTTGAGAAAGTTTGTGAAACTTTTTTTTTAGAAAATATTTGAAGAAAATTATGTCACAGTATTTTAACTTGTAAAAGGAAGAAAAGTGTGCATAAATAAAGTGGAGTTTGTGATATAAGTGAGTGCGTTATCGGTTTTCCACCTGATTCTTAAGAAGTCTGTTTATATGTAGACAAAAGCGCTTAACCAAACGGTATATGTTTTTTTATATTTCTGGCTTATTAAAGCATCTCATATTTTTTCTCTTGCCTGGAGTTATGTGATTGCTATGATTCACCTGTTACAGCACCCTTTGAATTATTAGATGCGCAGACTACATGATTACAACAGACTACCATCAGCTTAAAGGTGCAACCTATTATAACCTGAAAAAACACTTTACTCACAGGTGCTCTGCATCCACGGTTTGTTGGTGAGCTAGGGTGGTTAAAGGGATGAGATGGAAAAAGTCAACACCCAGTAGACCTTACCTAGCTTTTCCTGTCCATTGCCTCAGGTGCATCATCCACAGAGTTAGGAGACAAAGGAAGTTGTGTTTAATGGGATTTATTTGCTTAACAAAAATTCCAAATAAAATCAATTTTATTGAATAAAGAAATTAAAAAAATCAAAAGAGGTGAAAATAAAATTACAAACAAAACTGGAAGAAGTTACTAGAGTTGTGCATGCATTTCAAAGAACCATGTGTAGAATGAACACTGACCTGTCAGGGAGAACATCCTCAAAACAAAGAGAAACAAGACAATCTAGTTATTGAAATGTTAACAATGCACTTAGGAGAAAAAGAATCAACTAACTCTGGGAAACGGCCTGTAGTCTCATGAAGAAAGGGCTGCAAAGAAGAAGGCCAGAGCCACCTAAAACCCACAAGATGAGCTTGGAGGCCACGAAACAAGTGTGGAAAAATGTAGTTAAGAAACAATTTTCTACTTTGTCAACTTTCTTTATAAAGCCCTCAAAATCAGAACATTAGAGAAAAGGAATTGGGGAGGGGGGTTACTACTGGTTAATTAATAAGCCAATAGCAGATATCAAAGATCTGCCAAAGGGAAAAGGATGAAAGGAGGAGGGGGAAAACACCCCAAAAAAGCCACATTAAACCAGCCATATCGCATTAGCAAGTTTAGGAGAAAGGATACTGAAAAGGGCAAAATAAGGACAACAGATAAAACAGGGATGGACACTATCTTTGTATTTAGAAGAGGAAGGTTAACATGTCATATCCGATAAGGCTTTGAAGGAAGTAGGATAATAGGAGTGAACCTCATCTAGCTTTTAACTTATGAAAATAACTATACTTTTCAAAACTTCAGAGACTTGTCTATACAGAAAGGGAGATTAATGACCGTTTCCCATGGGACAAAACCTAAGATCGTAATCCACAGACCATTGCAGCAGTATGTACTTGGGGCAAAGGCCAAATTGGAGTACCTGAAGTGATGAGACTGAGATTAATACAAGAGGTCTGTGTATGTTGTCTCCTACATCTGGATATTCTTATCTGCAACTTTGCAAACCCATCCAGTTATTAGTCTGAACATAAAATGTAGAGGTTTTAAAAATAAAGCAATGCTTAGGGTTGTTTGAATTATGGTGATTCATTATATTAAAAGCATACAAGGCAATTTTGTATTTCACACACCTCATAAAAATGTTACCAATGTCTTTCTATCCATGTAGATAACTTTACAAAAGTTGATAATTTTTGCTTGCATTTGTGGAGTATTACCAGCTGTTACAACCACATCTACACTTTACAACTGACAATGACATGGGCTGTCAGTTATGAGATATCCCCATATTTTTCATTTTTACCCACCATTACAATGCATAAATCAAAGTAAGAAGAACATCTAGACTTGTAACATCTTACTTGTATTGCTTTTCTGAACAAATATTTTACAGGTGGGACAGGTTCCTCCAAAAAGAAATGCTCTAGAAAGGTATTGTAATACAGATCTTAGATATGAAGAAGACAGCAGACATAAGTTAAATAAACTAAAAACCAAGCAGTAACCATATGCTTTATTTGAACAAAAACAAGAATGCTAGTCATATTAGCAGTCAAATAGACACATGGACAATTTATTTCTTCTTAAGCATATCATTTTCAAGTTTTATACTGACAGCTTCCGGAAATGAGTGCAATTATCAAGACTACATTTTCTGAAGAGAACTGCTTACTACTTTGAGTGCAATGACCCTCTGCTGTCAGCACCCAGTCATGTGCAGATGTGTCTGCACGTAAACAGAGAGAGAGACGGACAAACAGGCACACACAATAATATAAAGCAGATTTTTTGGAATTATATGTCAACTTCTAAAATGCAGCTCTCCCAACACCTGGAAGTGCAGACTTAAGTAGTAAACCAACTCAGCCAGTCATTTAGGAAAAATGAAATCCATTTCACAAAATATATAACAATTAATCACAATACATCTAGCCGAGCATTAAAATAGAAAGAAATACTATCACATCTTAACTACACAAAATTATTTTTTAAGTGTTTGCTGTAAACTACATGTAATATCTTTTGCACATACACTTTTCCTCACAATGGCATTTCTGGTTCAGTTCCAGGAATCACACGTGAGCTGTATACCTTAAGCAGACACTGAAAAACTGTCTGAATACTATATTTTAAAATGAAAGCTAGAAACTAGGACGTTGTCTCACACAGTGCAGCCTGCTACACCACTAATGGTGATAAAAGGCGGGAGGCTCAGATTCTCTGGTATTTGGGCAATTCTGTTTTATATTCTTTTCAACAGGAGGAGCTCATAAGCCGTATGAATACCCCAGTTGTACTTAAGGAATGAAAAGCAGCAGTGACTAGTATCTTAAATATTGTGATATATTAAGTAGTATCTTAAATACTGTGATATATTAAGTAGTATCTTAAATACTGTGATATATTAAGTAGTATCTTAAATATTGTGATATATTAAGTAGTATCTTAAATACTGTGATATATTAAGTAGTATCTTAAATATTGTGATATATTAAGTAGTATCTTAAATACTGTGATATATTAAGTAGTATCTTAAATACTGTGATATATTAAGTAGTATCTTAAATATTGTGATATATTAAGTAGTATCTTAAATATTGTGATACAAAAATTTCCCAAAGACCCCTTCAACTTTTTTTTAACCCCCCCCAACCCCAATTACCTTTTGATTAATCCCTTAACCCACCCCCCAAAAAGGCCCCCCAAGAAAAAAGGCCAAACTACTCTCCCCCCCAACCCCACTCCCCCTTTTGCCCAAAAATGGGCCTTTGGAACAAACTTCCCCTTGACTTACGTTCAATCTCCCACACCTCACACTTTAAAATGAACTAAAAGCTTATTTTCTCAATTCCAGAACCTGCCCTTGCCATGACCCTACCTAGTCTTCCTTCCCTTTATGTACCCTCAAAGGACCATACTTAGTACCTCATTACACCTCTCTCTCCAATGTGTCTACTATGCATTTGCATAATTTTATACAAACAAAAATGTTTATTGTTGACCTATTGAACTATATCAATGTAAAATTGTTACGTAGCTTCTTCTTAATGCAACTTTAACTTTATTCATGTAACCCAACATATGTGAATCATTTTGCTATAACTACTATTATATCAATATTGTTTAAAATTGTACTTGTTTTAAAATGTACTACTGGAGCTTTTCTCCTCAGGTCTCCACTGAAAATGGGCCACAAGCCCAGTTGGACAAACCCGGTTAACAAATGTCAATAAATAAATAAACAAATTATATATATATATATATATATATATATATATATATATATATATATATATATATATAGACACACACACACACACACACACACACACACACACACACACACACAAACTAGATATCCATTTAGTTAAGCAGTAAATTCTCATACTAGAAGCATTTGGGCAACCAGCAATATAACAACTTCTATTTTAGACAAGTTGCCTTATTCAGTGCCTAACTTGCAGCCTATTTATTTGCTTTAGCCATGTTGAAGGTACAATTAGTTTTCTTGAGAACATTAGACTTTGCTGCCTGTTAAACAGTTAATCTTTACACTGTGACATACATGGGGTACTCCTGACTAACCTATATACATCAGTGTCTCAAACTGCTTTCAGGCATTGTGTACTTGGATAGCAGGGGAAATCCATAGGATACAACAATAACTTCTGTTGTAAAACCAGGCTGTCCAAATGTACGTATATATGTACAAGAGGAATTTAATGGGAGACAGGGAATGTAACCTGACAGATGTGCAAACTAGTAATTCAAAAAAAGAAAAAAATCCGGCATACTTGAGATGGCACTTCAACCAAACTAATGATCCAAAAGGTGCTGTAATGGGCGAATCACAAGAATAAAACAAACTCCAGGCATGAGAAAAATATAAGAGGTATTGTTAAAATTCACAAAAAGGACAATTATCATGTTTTTAATTTTAGTTTTAAGGACATTAATGAAGCCCATTTTTTTATTTTTGAAAGGTTTTTCATCTGTTCCTACATCTTAAGACTAACATTGTGGACATCCTGATTGAATTTAAATTGTTTGTATGAATATTAAATTTACCTCTGTTTTTCAGTAAACCTTCTATGGATGGTAACACCCGACTGTTGAAAAGCAAAAGTACATTTAGTCCCTCTTTATATCCAACCCAGACATTTTTTGAGAAAGTTTGTGAAACTTTTTTTTTAGAAAATATTTGAAGAAAATTATGTCACAGTATTTTAACTTGTAAAAGGAAGAAAAGTGTGCGTAAATAAAGTGGAGTTTGTGATATAAGTGAGTGCCTTATCGGTTTTCCACCTGATTCTTAAGAAGTCTGTTTATATGTAGACAAAAGCGCTTAACCAAACGGTATATGTTTTTTATATTTCTGGCTTATTAAAGCATCTCATATTTTTTCTCTTACCTGGAGTTATGTGATTGCTATGATTCACCTGTTACAGCACCCTTTGAATTATTAGATGCGTAGACTACATGATTACAACAGACTACCATCAGCTTAAAGGTGCAACCTATTATAACCTGAAAAAACACTTTACTCACAGGTGCTCTGCATCCACAGTTTGTTGGTGAGCTAAGGAGGTTAAAGGGATGAGATGGAAAAAAATCAACACCCAGTAGACCTTACCTAGCTTTTCCTGTCCATTGCCTCAGGTGCATCATCCACAGAGTTAGGAGACAAAGGAAGTTGTGTTTAATGGGATTTATTTGCTTAACAAAAATTCCAAATAAAATCAATTTTATTGAATAAAGAAATTAAAAAATCAAAAGGGGTGAAAATAAAATTACAAACAAAACTGGAAGAAGTTACTAGAGTTGTGCATGCATTTCAAAGAACCATGTGTAGAATGAACACTGACCTGTCAGGGAGAAATCCTCAAAACAAAGAGAAACAAGACAATCTAGTTATTGAAATGTTAACAATGCAATTAGGAGAAAAAGAATCAACTAACTCTGGGAAACGGCCTGTAGTCTCATGAAGAAAGGGCTGCAAAGAAGAAGGCCAGAGCCACCTAAAACCCACAAGATGAGCTTGGAGGTCACGAAACAAGTGTGGAAAAATGTAGTTAAGAAACAATTTTCTACTTTGTCAACTTTCTTTATAAAGCCCTCAAAATCAGAACATTAGAGAAAAGGAATTGGGGGAGGGGGGTTACTACTGGTTAATTAATAAGCCAATAGCAGATATCAATGATCTGCCAAAGGGAAAAGGATGAAAGGAGGAAGGGGGAAAACACCCCAAAAAAGCCAGATTAAACCAGCCATATCGCATTAGCAAGTTTAGGAGAAAGGATACTGAAAAGGGCAAAATAAGGATAACAGATAAAACGGGGATGGACACTATCTTTGTATTTAGAAGAAGAAGGTTAGCATGTCATATCCGATAAGGCTTTGAAGGAAGTAGGATAATAGGAGTGAACCTCATCTAGCCTTTAACTTATGAAAATAACTATACTTTTCAAAACGTCAGAGACTTGTCTATACAGAAAGGGAGATTAATGACCGTTTTCCATGGGACAAAACCTGAGATCTTAATCCACAGACCATTGTAGCAGTATGTACTTGGGGCAAAGGCCAAACTGGAGTACCTGAAGTGATGAGACTGAGATTAATACAAGAGGTCTGTGTATGTTGTCTCCTACATCTGGATATTCTTATCTGCAACTTTGCAAACCAATCCAGTTATTAGTCTGAACATAAAATGTAGAGGTTTTAAAAATAAAGCAATGCTTAGGGTTGTTTGAATTATGGTGATTCATTATATTAAAAGCATACAAGGCAATTTTGTATTTCACACACCTCATAAAAATGTTACTAATGTCTTTCTATCCATGTAGATAACTTTACAAAAGTTGATAATTTTTGCTTGCATTTGTGGAGTATTATCAGCTGTTACAACCACATCTACACTTTACAACTGACAATGACGTGGGCTATCAGTTATGAGATATCCCCATATTTTTCATTTTTACCCACCATTACAATGCATAAATCAAAGTAAGAAGAACATCTAGACTTGTAACATCTTACTTGTATTGCTTTTCTGAACAAATATTTTACAGGTGGGACAGATTCCTCCAAAAAGAAATGCTCTAGAAAGGTATTGTAATACAGATCTTAGATATGAAGAAGACAGCAGATATAAGTTAAATAAACTAAAAACCAAGCAGTAACCATATGCTTTATTTGAACAAAAACAAGAATGCTAGTCATATTAGCAGTCAAATAGACACATGGACAATTTATTTCTTCTTAAGCATATCATTTTCAAGTTTTATACTGACAGCTTCCGGAAAGGAGTGCAATTATCAAGACTACATTTTCTGAAAAGAACTGCTTACTACTTTGAGTGCGATGACCCTCTGCTGTCAGCACCCAGTCATGTGCAGATGTGTCTGCATGTAAACAGAGAGAGAGACGGACAAACAGGCACACAAAATAATATAAAGCAGATTTTTTGGAATTATATGTCAACTTCTAAAATGCAGCTCTCCCAACGCCTGGAAGTGCAGACTTAAGTAGTAAACCAACTCAGCCAGTCATTTAGGAAAAATGAAATCCATTTCACAAAATATATAACAATTAATCAGAATACATCTAGCCGAGCATTAAAATAAAGAAGGAAATACTATCACATCTTAACTACACAAAATTATTTTTTTAAGTGTTTGCTGTAAACTACATGTAATATCCTTTGCACATACACTTTTCCTCACAATGGCATTTCTGGTTCAGTTCCAGGAATCACAAGTGAGCTGTATACCTTAAGCAGACTCTGAAAAACTGTCTGAATACTATATTTTAAAATGAAAGCTAGAAACTAGGACGTTGTCTCTCACAGTGCAGCCTGCTACACCACTAATGGTGATAAAAGGTGGGAGGCTCAGATTCTCTGGTATTTGGGCAATTCTGTTTTATATTCTTTTCAACAGGAGGAGCTCATAAGCCGTATGAATACCCCAGGTGTACTCAAGGAATGAAAAGCAGCAGTGACTAGTATCTTAAATACTGTGATATATTAAGTAGTATCTTAAATACTGTGATATATTAAGTAGTATCTTAAATACTGTGATATATTTATTTAGTATCTTAAATACTGTGATATATGAAGTAGTATCTTAAATATTGTGATATATTAAATAGTATCTTAAATACTGTGATATATTAAGTAGTATCTTAAATACTGTGATATATTAAGTAGTATCTTAAATACTGTGATATATTTATTTAGTATCTTAAATACTGTGATATATGAAGTAGTATCTTAAATATTGTGATATATTAAGTAGTATCTTAAATACTGTGATATATTAAGTAGTATATTAAATACTGTGATATATTAAGTAGTATCTTAAATATTGTGATATATTAAGTAGTATCTTAAATATTGTGATATATTAAGTAGTATCTTAAATATTGTGATATAAGTAGTATCTTAAATATTGTGATATATTAAGTAGTATCTTAAATATTGTGATATATTAAGTAGTATCTTAAATACTGTGATATATTAAGCAGTATCTTAAATACTGTGATATATTAAGTAGTATCTTAAATACTGTGTTTCTTCCTGATGTGCAGCAAATGCAGTTCATTTACCAACTCATTTAGTGTAAAAGACATCCTTACCTTGTTGTTACATAAGACAATGAAAAGGAGGGAAGCAGAGCTAACTTTGAGAGAAAGAATCTGCAGATTGTCTCTAGTTTTTGAGTTTCTGCTGCAGATTGTGACAGGAATACTTGGAAACAGGACAAGCTTGGCAGAGGGAGGGACAAAACAATATTACTAAAGTAATCCTTGGAAGAATGCTATAAACAGAATGTGCCTTTCTGGATGCTATGTCAAGATAGACAGAGCATTTGCTGTTACATTTATGTTCAGTTCAAAAAGTAGTAATATGTCAGTGAATAAGGATACAATGACATGAAGCAAGAGGTCAGGTACAGCCGCGAATTTCAATGTCTGCCTCTCTCGCTACCATCAGCAAGCCTGAGCTGCTATTTTTAAAAATGTATTTATATTTCATTACTGCATCTTGTCTGAAATAAATCATTTATGATAGATTGCAAAAGAAGTTACAGTCAGGAAATAAAGAGCTGTATATTTTATTCTGTGCTAAGCAGATGTCATAATCCATTGTCATTTTCTAAGGGCCTGTGATGGTACACTGACAATCAAAATTGCCTAGCACAGGTACAACTCTGACTGGTTCTGGTGCATGTAGCCACTCACCAGAACTGTTTAAAAAGGAGAAAAACCGTGTGTAGTAGAGGGATATAGGTCTAATTCTGATCTAAGCAGCCTATGTTTGAGTAGCAGCATAGATAGTAGATAGACCAGGGTGGTGATGGATGAGCTTAAGTGCTCATCCTGGTAGGCCACCGCCTGCCATATTACTAATGTCTACTGTGTGTGTGTGTCTGCGTGTGTATGTGGGGGGGGGGGGGGGGTAGATGCTCCTTCAAGGAAGAAGCCAGGCAAAAGTGGCACGCCCTTTGTGGAACCAAGAATTAGACGTGCAAGAAGGCCAACATCTCCCTGATGATGTAGCTTTCAAAAGTCTGCAAGCCACATATGCAAAGGAATTAAGTAGTAATGTCTGTAGGACTAGCATCTGGTCTGTTCCTTAATACCTGACTTTTGCCCCACAGTGAACAGACTGACAAAGTTTCTCCATATAGGAACAAATGGGCTACAAGGTTCATGCCCAGTCCAGCGTATGCCTGACTTTTGCTCCTTGACAAAATTAAGTAAGCTTTTTAAAAGAGGTGAATATCTTTTATTTTAATAACTAAAAGTATTTCTGAAAGGGACTCAAAAAAAAAAAAAAAAGAGTAGGATATCCAGTACTGTGACCTCTTTCAAAAGTTTCACGTTAAGTTACAATTTCAGCAATATCAATAACTAAAAATATTTCTGAAGGGGACTCGCGTAACAAAGAGTGTGATATCTAGTCTGTGAATTGTGACCTCTTTCAAAGGTGGAAGGATGCATAATTAAAATGTACTTATGACTGGATGTCTGTTCTTACTGAATATGATGGAAGAAAACGACCATGCATCTCTCAAAAGATACAGGAAATGGAAGAGGCTATTTAAATGAAAGTGCATACTGACTTCTGCACTTGGATGCGCCAAGACATTTTTAGCGATCTTATGAAAACAGAAGATTAAGTACTTAAAAGGAAGAAAGGCAAGCTCAAACATGTCTATGTAATTTTGGAAGTGATGGTTTTGCTTGGTAATGATACCAATCTCACAAGAGGATTACCAAAAGAAGGGGCAATTAGTGAACAATACACAATGGCATATACAATACAAAACAACATTTTTTTGAAAGTTTAGGTACTGTGGTGGTCTTCATTTTCATATGGACTGTAGAATGAAGATAGTGAAGGGATTTTTGCAGAGAGACACAGAACTAAAGACGCAGATGGGGCAGCAAGGAGCAACACTGATTTGTCTTTGGAATATGTTTTTCCTTCACAAAAGGCACACAACATCTCTGACTCAGCTCTTACTAATGACATTTTAACAAAGGTTTTAAGTTTGTCCCAAAATACATCCTGTTTGGAGAATGAATGTTTTATACTTTTTAATATTGTTAGAATAATGAAGTTGTATTTATTACTATCCAAAACAAAATAAGCCCTGACCCAGCACAGTCTGACATCAGAGAGGATGCTAACTTGTCTTTTATGACATTTCTGCTATGTTGTTTAGTCAATCTGAGAATATGATGCATAGTCAGTCTGAGAATATTATGAAGTAAAATGGGGGTAGTTACAAAGAGGTGAATAAGGGTGAATCCGTTATTTGTAATTTGGGTATTTCACACTTACCTTGTACCAAACATAAAAGTGCTTTCATGCCAAAAGTGCAAAATGAAATTGTAAATGCATTTGAACAATGCTGTCAACAACAAATTAGAAAGCTTTTTTTATTTTTTAATTAAGGTACTCAAACATAAGTTAATCAAAAGTAAGTGACAAGCTTTAAAATGTTGTTGCAACCTAAAGGCAAATATGTAGTATGCCTCACTGATAAGGTGGTAACATTTCCATTATTAATACAGAGAATTATGATCAGATCGCAGATCATCACCTGGTTATTGTATGTGTGATAGGCAGATACCAAGAAATTCACCTCAAGTGCAAAGCTTGAGAGGTGAATCTTAGCATCCATTTTGAGAACACGTTATTAAAGGTTATGATCGGAGATTTGATCATAATTCTTTGTAGTGCATGGAGCTGCATCTGCTCCATGTAGTAATAGGTACAGTCCCTTTACATTTACACTCTCACCTTGCCATGCCTCCCAAGTGTCTAAATTTTCACAGAATGACTAGATTTTTTGCATCATATGTTTTGTCTCTTCTGGATAAAATCTTTGGTTTTCAGACAAATCAGTGAAGACTGAACTTACTAAACAATGACATACATTTCAGTTTCAGATTTCGTATCCTTTAGAAAATGCAGGCGAAGACACATTTTGTTACTGTAGTTATAAGAAGATTGGTATCAGTGCAGACAGTAAACAGAAACAAATCTCTTTCATTCTGCCATTGTCATTTGCTGGTCAGTACTGGCAGATTTGACTGCCTGCATGAAATCTGACCTTTTCAAGTTAAACAGAAGGTACTTAACATTTGTTAAGATTGGGTCTGTAGTAATAGTCATGCTACACTGATATGACTTTTTCTGGATACTGGAGTGCAATCACCAAGCCATATGGATTACACTGCTATTGAATATAAATGTTTGAATTGCAATCCTGTTCTAAGTATTTAATTCACAATTGTAATCTCTGTTTGCAAAAGGAATGGGACTGAGACTTCATCAAAAAGAGCACATCAGAAACTTTACTATCACTGTACTTTGCAAGTCACTGTTTTTTTATTCTCTCCCAAACATTCACAAACATATACATCCTCTAGGCATACCCATCATTTCAGAAGTGGGGTGTTTTCAATACACTTTTGATTGATTCTGTATTGAGCATATTTGTAGACAGATATCCATCCTTAAGGACATTACAGATAAATATATCAAGTAAACCTTCAGGTGTTGTCTGGCAGGATAATTATTTTGGTACTGTGATGCATGTGCACATTTTTTAATCTTCAGCACATGCGAAGGTGTACACACTACAGCCTCAGTTATGGAACAGGGCCCTCCATACTATTTTGTTCATTCTTTTCTTTCGTCTGATGCACGACGTATTCATAGGTTCATAGATTAGTACTAAGCTAACTGCCCTTGTGAGCCATTTTAAGCCTAGCCAATTATCCCCTGTGAGACTCAAACCCTGCACCTTGTGTTTGTAAGGCAAACACCTTAACCATTACGCCACCCTCCCAACCCTTTCAGTTCTAATAATTACTGCTGTTTGGCGAGGGCACAGGAAAAGAGGCAGCATTTTCTTCCACATATACAAATATATGCATGCCTCTTTTTTAAGATGAATATATTTACAGTTATCTTTATGTTAGAAAGAACATTGTCAACTGTTTATGCTGCATTCTTCTTATCTGTATTCTTCTGTTATTAAGGGATACAAGGAGACTGCGGTGGTGGTGCTGCGGTAGCGTTGTCACCTCACAGTAAGGCGTTGTCCTGTTCGATTCTCAGCTAGAGCGTCTTCTGTGTGGAGACATGTGTGAATGGGCGTACCTTTGTTGAAGATTGTGCTTCAGGGCCGGCAACTCGGCATGTAAAAATCTACTGCCAATCATTAGCGGACCGGAGTTCCGCTGTGGCGACCCCTAACCGGGAAAAGCCGAAAGACACAACATTAAGGGATACAAGGAGGATTCTTGTGCATATTTTACAACTTTTAATAAGAATTCTTGAGGATATTTTCATATGGGAGAGTCATCATGAGAAAGTTTATTATCTGAATGCCTTTTTTAAAGGACTAAAAGGAAATAAGGCACAAAGTAATCCTAAAGAAAAAAAACACTGTGGTAAATACTTTTAGGGGGTTCAGCACTGTTTACATGTCGAAATCTGAAAGATGGTCTCACATATGTGAAGTTTCTGAGACACTCTAGAAATATTTCTTTGACAGAGAATATTTTTCAACTGAAAAGCAGGCCATTACCCACTTTTCAGAAAGTAAATTAGATCGGATTTACAGTAGCCTGTTGAAAGTCAAGAGGCAAACGGTAAAATAAAAATCATACTTTAGATCCAACAGAGGGAAAATCTCAACATACCACTGGAGACCCTCTCTCTGTTTTTTGTTGCACAGTATACTAATACCAATTTGCAAGTGAGACAGACTGTGAACTCTAAATTATGGATTCTGTTAACTGATATACGACTGGGTAAATTACTTCCAGAAATACTAACTTTCCTGATAAAAAAGCACTAAATGGAAGAGAGATTATGTGTCCGATTCTAAAAGAATTATTTGCCTTTAATTTTTTCACTTATTTTGGGTTTTTAATACCATGACAAGAATGGACCCCATTCCCAAGTCAAAGTAAGATTAAAGTTCATGAAATTAGTATTGTTTCAGTCTTTGATGTAAGCCAGAAGTGCCATTAGTATATCACAACCAGCAACAAGATGTGCGACTGTTTACAATTCTGTTTTACAAAACCTACATTTGTCTGTTTCTCCCACATGTTCAAAGGACTTTGTAAACCAACATATACGTAGTCCACTGTCTTGGGCCACCAATATTAACCTTTCATCTTTTGGTTTAAATTTGCCTCTCCTTAACCATTTCTGCATTCGATCCTGATCAACATGAGGTTGTTTCAAGAGTTTTCTATACTTGCAACTATACTTATACATTTTCCACATTTCTTGCCTTTTCATCTGATCATTCACTTTATATTCTTTCTTTTGTTTTTTGGCACATTCAGTTGCTGCCTGATTTTTATCTACTTCTGTTTTGATATCCATTCCTGCTTGGCACCGATATCCTTCTGCTAAACTAAGCAGGGAAGTCATCCTAGACTTATTCTCCTCATGTTTTGAAACCTTCACTATGTTTGGATCTTGTAAGGTCAGCAGATATGTATGTAGTCCTATGATTGCATATCTATACATATAATCAGTTTTAAGGAGGCCCATACCTCCTTCAGAACAGAGAATATATAGTCTTGGTATACTATGATTTATCATTTGATAATGCATGAAGCATTTTTCTTGTTTTCCTATCCAACTGATCTAATAACATTTGTGGTCGGACAATCACTCCAAAACTGTAAGTTTGTACAGGAAAAGCAAATTAGTCTATAGCCTGGACTTTGGTCCTAGAAGTCCCAGCTGTTTTCAGTATTCATTTTAGTCTCCTAAAATATTGCTAAGTTTTATTTGCATTTGCTCATGTTTTGCTGTTGATCCTTCATCAATTCCCAAGTATTTATACACTCCCTCTTGCTCAAGTTCTTTTATATCACATTCTTATCTCAAGCTGATGTTTTCTTGGTGCTGCAGCTTCCCTGCTTTAAAGATTGCTTTTGCACACTTATCAAGAACAAATGGCATTCTTATATCTAAAAAGGTTTTGACCACTTGCAGTTGTGCTTTCAGTTCCTCGTCTGATGAACTATACAATTTTAAATCATCCACAAAAAGATGAGGAGAAATCTTTACACTTTGTTGTTTTCTGGGAGACAAGTTGTATCATGACCTAATCTGTTAACCATACAGCTTAATGGGTTAAGGGCAAGACGAAAGAGCAGCAGCGACAGTCACCCTGGAATATCCCCCTTTGAATTTTTATCCCTGGAATGATAATTTGCCCTTTATCATGGCTTAATTGCAAAGTGGTTTGTCACTGTTTCATGATCGCTCTAATGCAATCGATCAGTATTGGGTGCATCTTAAACATTTTTAAATACTCTTTTATCCATGAATGTGGGATGCTATCAAATACTTTTTGTAGTCTAGCCATGCCACATTTAGATTCTTACCCTTTTTACAAGTCTCCATTATGACTTTAACAACAAATGATCCCCTTATTCCATATGACTTTCTTTTGTTACTCTCTTGGTTTAATGCCATAATTGAATTTTCTTCTAAATGACTATAAACTCTGTTGGCATCAATTCCAGTGCATAGGTTATACATCATTAGAAGGTAAGTTACTGTTCTATAGTTTTAGGATGCTTGTCTTAAGGAGGAGTATTGTTTTTCGTGTTGTTAACCAGGTTGGCATCTGTTCGGGGTGCACATATGAATAGTTCTTACTCATGGCAAAATCTTCATGTAAAGATGTTAATACTTTTAGCCAGAAATTAGGTACTGCATCTGGGCATGGGGTTTTCCAATTAGGAGCTTTTTCTTAGCTTTGTTTCAATTTCTGTGGCTGTTAGTTCATCCTATTTCATATTCTGTACATTTGAAATTCTTATTCTTTCTAATACTTCTTCTATCCATTCGGCATCTTTGTTATGTTCCATAGGTGGTGTTACACTTCCTTTTTCATTGTTTCCCAATTCTCTCCAAAACCTTTTTTTGGTCAACAGTAAAATTACTTACTTTGTAGTTTTTCTTTATATTTATCTGAATGGCTTCTAAGTTTTTATATATGTGCTGATATTTATAGTTTTTTACATGCAACAGTGCATGATAGATCCTGATCTGTTCTGATAACGCACATTTATCACGTCTTGCTTTCTGAATATTTTTGTTGACCTGTTTCCTCTTCTGTACTCTTCTAACAGTGGCACTTCTTGGCTTAAATACTTTATAGTTTTCTCTATTCAATACTTCTTCCATGATGGCATTTGACTTCTCCCCTTCCTTTTTCTTACTGCCCTGTGTTTTTATGGTAAAATTTATCTATTATTAATTAAGCTGCACAGTAACATATCCTATGTACTTCTGTCATATCACATGAATTTCTATGAACAGTTCTAAATATTGTGTTCATTTGTTTTATGAAACTTCTAACTTTTCGGGTTTTATTGACTTTCTGTAGTCTATTTCTTCAAGCAACTCTTCTCTTAGATCATTTTCTTATAAACTGAGGGCACATTCTTTGATCTCCATTTCCTGCGGGTATTTGTTGTCATTTGTTGCTTTTTCATATGGGTACTCACTGGTCTATCACTTCACAGCACTGACTGCGTCAGAGTTGCCACAGTCTCCTATTCCTTACCTGCTGTGTAACTCCACTGAACTTTTGTACTTCCTATGGAAGACTCCAAAGTATCTTCATATGGCAACTGGTCAAATGTTTCCCATTCCACTGGTTTCTCTTTAATCTGGGGATCCATTGTTCTATCCTGTTGTGATGATATCAGAGTTAGATGTTTTACACTAAAGCCTTCGCTTCATAAGTAATCCATAATCTCAGTTTCTGCTTCTGTAACTTCTCCATTATTAATTCTCTTTTCTTCTTTCTTTTCTTATTTTGTGCATTGTACCATTTTCCATATCTGGATGCCTTTGCCTGTATTTCTCTTCAAATATCTTTGGTGCTGCTCTTTTTTGACTGATTTGTTTTGCTTTTTCCTTTGCAATACCTCATAGAATGATTTGTAAAATTTAGTAGTGATGTTTCATATTCATGATTTGTATTAATGAATTTATTTAAAGGTTTTGTGAATTGATGCTCTATTCGATATCCATTAAACACATTCAAGCTGAGGGCACAGACATGCTTTTCTTGACAGTGTATTTTAAATTTTAATTGTTTTTTTTTTCAATATGCCTTTTTATGGTTATTTACTATCAGTTATGAAGTGTCATGTAGAAGTCTAGTTTTGTAACCAACTTCAGTGTGTACACTGTAAGCTGTTTCTGTATAGACAGGTAATTGTTTTAATTCAGAAATGCAGCTTTTATATTCCTTTAAGGGGATGGCAGAAAAGAAACAAATACACAAAACCTTACAAGTTGCCGGGCTGAATAAGAGATGGTAGCATTAAATCATTCTGCTGAGGCCTACTGTCTACAATTTGAATTTAAATTTGAATGACAAGGCAAAAGGCCAGTATCTGACTGACGAGCCAAAACGTCAGACCCTTAGATCAGGAGATAGGACCCTGTTCACCTTTTATAAGACAGGAAGAGTTGTTTGGAAAGGTTTGTGCTAACTGTATATAAACTGTATATATCCCAGTCCTAACTTATTCTGAGGCACCCCTCCGGAGTAAAGTGTCGTGACCTTCTTATTCTAAGCATCCAACTCAAAGAAGCCATTTTAGGGTAAAGCTTTTTCTGAAGTTTTGGGTGGGGTGGCAAATTGGCACAGCAGATAGTGTTGCTGCCTCACAGCAAGAGGTTCTGTTGTTCGAGGGTACCTTTTGTAAGGAGTCTGCATGCCTTCTCTGTGTGGGTTTCCTCTGAGTGTTCTAGTTTCCTCCCACATTTGAAATACTTGCAGTAGTGGATTGGTCACTCTAAACTAGTAACAGGTGTGAGTATACTTGCAAATGTGTTCTATGAAAGAACAGCCATGGCAGGGCTAGCCACCCTGTAGTTTGAACTATTGAAGTGACACCCTGACCTCACATAAAAAAAAAAATGGGAAAAGGGGTTGTGGCTGGATATCTGGAGCTACATGGACTCCACCAGATATAAAGCATTTTTTTTGCCTATTGTTATATCTTCCTCGTTCGGCTGCTCCCGTTAGGGGTCGCCACAGCGGATCATCAGTTTCCATTTCTTCCTGTTCTCTGCATCTTACTCTGTCACACTAACCACCTGCATGTCCTCTCTCACTACATCCATAAACCTGATCTTAGGCCTTCCTCTTTTCCTGTTACCTGGCAGCTTCATCCTTAGCATCTTTTTCCCCAATATACTCTGCTTCCCTCCCCAGCACATGTCCAAACCAACGTAATCTTGCCTCTCTGGCTTTGTCTCTAAACCTTCCAACCTGGGCTGACCCTCTAATATACTTATTCCTACTCCTGTCCACCCTCGTCACACTCAGTGCAAATCTTAACATCTTTAACTCTGCCACGTCCACCTCTGACTCCTGCCTTTTTGTCAATGCCACGGTCTCCAACCCATATAACATAGCTGGTCTCACTACCCTCTTGTAGACCTTCCCGTTCACTCTTACTGGTACTAGTCTGTCACAAATCACTCTTCTCCACCCACTCCATCCTGCCTGTACTCTCTTCTTCACCTCTCTTCCACACTCACCATTACTCTGAACTGTTGTTCCCAACTATTTAAACTCAGCCACCTTTGCCACCTCTACTCCCTACATCCTCACCATTCCTCTATCCTTCCTCTCATTCACACACATATATTCTGTCTTAGTCCTGCTAACCTTCATTCCTCTTTTCTCTAGAGCATATCTCCACCTCTGCAGGGTCTCCTCCACCTGTTCCCTACTCTCACTACAGATCACAATGTCATCTACAAACATCATAGTCCAAGGGGACTCCTGTCTGATCTCCTCTGTCAACCTGTCCATCATCATTGCAAATAAGAAAGGGCTCAGAGCTGATGATGCTTGATGTAATCCCACCTTCACCTTAAACGCATCTGTCACTCCCACCGCAGACCTCACCGTTATCACACTACCCTTGTACATATCCTGTACCACACTGACATACTTCTCTGACACTCCTGACTTCCTCATACAATACCACAACTCCTCTCTAGGCACCCTGTCATATGCTTTCTCTAAGTTCACAAAGACAATATACAACTCCTTCTGACCTTCTCTGTACTTCTCCATCTACACTCAGAGCAAACATCACATCTGTAGTGCTCTTTCCTGGCATGAAACCATACAGCTGGTCACTAATCATCACCTCCCTTCTTAACCTAGCTTCCACTACTCTTTCCCATAACTTCATGCTGTGACTGATCAATTTAATCTCTCTATAGTTACTACAGCTATGCACATTACCCTTATTCTTAAAAATCAGTACCAAAAACACTTTTTCTCCATTCTTCAGGCATCCTCTCACTTTCCAAGATTTCATTAAACAATCTAGTTAAAAACTCCACTGCCATTTCACCTAAACACCTCCATGCTTCCACGGGTATGTCATCTGGACCAACAGCCTTTCTATTCTTCATCCTCTTTATAGCTATCCTGACTTTCTCCTTGCTTATCCACTGCACTTCATGATTCACTATCCGCACATCATCCAACCTTCTCTCCCTCTCATTCTCTTCATTCATCAGCCCCGCAAAGTACTCTTTCCATCTGCTCAACACACTCTCCTCGCTTGTGAGTACGTTTCCCTCATTATCCTTTATCACCCTTACCTGCTGCACATCTTTCCTAGCTTGGTCCCTCTTGTCTAGCCAATCGGTACAGGTCCTTTTCTCCCTCCTTAGTGTCCAACCTTTCATACAACTCTTCATATGCCTTATCCTTGGCCTTCGCCACCTCTCTCTTTGCCATACACCTCATCTCCTTATACTCCTGTCTACTTTCTTCATCTCTCTGACAATCCCACGTCTTCTTCGCCAACCTCTTTCTCTGTATACTCTCCTGTACTTCTTCATTCCACCACCAGGTCTCCTTGTCCTCCTTCCTCTGTCCAGATGTCACACCAAGTACCTTTCTAGCTGTCTCCCTTACAAGCTCTGCTGTAGTTACCCACCTATTCAGTAACTCTTCACTGCCACCCAGTGCCTGTCTTAACTCTTCCCTGAACTCCACCTCACAATTACTCTTTTTCAATTTCCACCATTTGATCCTTAGTACTGCCCTCACACTCCTCCTCCTCTACTTGATCACCAATGTCATCCTACAAATGACCATCCTATGCTGCCTAACTACACTTTCCCCTGCCACCACTTTACAGTCTCCAATCTCCTAAAGACTGGTCCTTCTATATAAGATATAATCCACCTGTGTGCATCTTCCTCCACTCTTGTATGTCACCCTATGCTCCTCCCTCTTGTTAAAAGATGTATTCACCACAGCCATGTCCATCCTTTTTGCAAAATCCACTACCATCTGACCTTCTGCATTCCTTTGCTTAACACCATACCTACCCATCACTTCCTCATCCCCTCTGTTCCCTTCACTAACATGCCCATTGAAATCTGTTCCAATCACCAGTCTCTCACCCTTGGGTACAGTCATTATCACTTCATACAACTCACTCCAAAATTTTTCTTTCTCATCCACCGCACACCCAATTTGTGGAGCATATGCACTAACAACATTCATCATTACACCATCAATTTCCAGCTTCATAAACATCACTCTATCTGGCACACTTTTCACCTCCAAAACACTCTTGGCATACTGTTCCTTCAGGATAACCCCTACACCATTGCTCCTCCCATCCACACCATGATAAAACAATTTGAATCCGCTTTCAATACACCTAGCCTTGCTCCCCTTCCATCTGGTCTCTTGCACACACAATATACCAAACTTTCTTCTGTCCATCATATCAGCTAGCTCTCCCCTATACCAGTCATACTGCCAGCATTCAAAGTTTCGACCCTCACTATCACAGTCCAAGCCTTTACCTGCCTTTGGGCATGCCTTCCTCCTCTTCTCCTATATACTGTTATAAATTACATGCACTGATATACCCGAGTCAACCTAGATAACTGTTATAAATTACAAGCATTAATACTAAACTATCCGAGTCAACCTGGATAACTGTTATGCATTATAAACATTGATACCAAAGTGTAACGTGCATAAGTTGTGAATATATCTGTGTTATAAACATATGACAAATTTATTCATACAATTCTTGTAAAAGATTTTTATATGAACCACAAACCTAAATCATTGCAAAAGCAACATACACAATAAGAAAACATCATTAAGCAACAGTTTATCACTGACAATATCACTGTAAAATAAAATAAAAATAGTTAAAAGGATGTTTTAATAACAATTAGGACTCATCTGGGAAGAAGGAACAGACCTATACAGGTGGGGATTAAGTAAAGAGAAGAAAGTAGGACAACCACGGCCTCAGGAATAATTAGGTTTGTCCCAAGTATGGTTAACTTAAAATCGTAACCTCATGGAAGGGGGTATGGCACGAAAAAATAAAATGCACCAGAGAAAGCCGTACCACCGAGAGTGCTCTGCTCAGTCTACCAAAAGGCTTCAGATTTGTACAGCTTACACTTGGACATATTCCTGGAAGGAGAGGTTCTAATGGCAAGAATGTTTTAGTTCGGATGAAGTCCTGTTCTTTGTTTAGGATGAAACAGCATTAATTAATTTTAAATTGTGCTCAAATGAATCGTGCATGTTGTGGTGTGGAAAATAAACTTTGTGATTTGCAGTGGACATTTATCGTGAAATTTTTGCTTCTGTTGGCTGTATACTTCTTGGGGTTCTTGGTGGTGGTTATTGATGTTCTTGGAATCCTTCTGGATGTTTTTTGCTCTATACTTAACTTCTACCTGCAGTTTTAGATACGTTGCTTCTGTGGAGGAATATTGTTAAACCTGAATTTTGCCTGCACAGCCAACCCCCATGACCCTATATTAACTTAGCATTACCTAGAGATAGCTTACCCTACAACTGGGAATATATAACCATAACCTGTGTGCAAACAGCTGTTCACCAAAGACCCTCTTATTCTTTGTACCCTTACTTACTCTCTGCCTACTCATTAAATGCTAAAGCTGCTGTTGTACAACCAGTTTTAGATCACATGATTTCCAAGACTAACAGCACCATGGTTATAGACTGAATACAGTGAATAACCACCATCTACACAGTGGCAGATCAAATATACAAAGCCATGGGAGAGAGGGCCATCCTGTTAGTGCTCTATTCTTTGAAGTCAAGAGAGTGTTTACGGTAGGAAGTCACAGTCAGCTCTTAGATAAACCGACCAAAGTAAGGGTTGGAAATACTACTGTGAAATGGTTCCCCTGTAATATATATATATATATGTATATATATATATATATACAGACATACACCGCCACACAAATAGTCCTAAAAAAAATAATACTCCTGCATCCTGGCCAACCTTCCACACCAACCCCAACAACCACAAACAATACAGAGAGTATAGCAACACACTTCAACACAAACGTTACTAAATCTATATTATCACTTATTAAGGACAAAAGAAAGGCTCCTCTCATAATCCCAAAAGCATCCAATGAAACCAGTGACACTTTCTCTTTCAAACCCATCCACATCTATCCCATAAAAAAATGCTCAGCAAGCTTAAGCCTACAACCCTAGCAGCTGATAACTTACCTACAGAATACCTCAAACTAATGTCTGATGCTATCTCCTGTTCTATCTCTATTCTGATTAACTGGTCTATAACAGAACATTACATTCACAAAATTTGGAAAATACTGTACATCATCCCACTACAAAAAGGCGGCAACGCTACTGAACTTTCAAACTACAGACTAATAGCAATACAATTGCCCCTGTCCAAATTACTAGAAAAATGTATTTGCCCCGAGCTCATGAACTACCTCTCTTCTAACAACCTTCTAATGAATACACAGCACGGTTTCCACCACAATCACAGCACTAGTACTGCCCTTCTAAGTTTTACAAATACAATTAACCAAAACAGAAATGAAAGAAAACTAGTGTCCTCCATCTTCCTAGACCTGACCAAAGCATTCAACACCATCTTCCACCAGAAACTCCCCAGTGAACTCTCTGCCCTCACACTCTGTCACTCATCTCTTTCTCGGTTCCACAACTACCAAACTGGCTGACAACAAGCTGTTAAACAGCACCAAGATTTGTCCCCACTCCTACCAGTCACCATGGGAGTCCCTCGGGGCTCAATTCTAGGCCCCCTTCTCTTCAGTATCATTAACAATAAACTTCACAATGTAACCCACCTTGCTTCAGTAGTCAGTATGAAGATGCCTCTGCACTCATCTGCTGTGCACCTACTCTGCCACGACTTCAAGAAATGACACGACTGTCTTTCTCAGCTCGGGAAATCTGGCTAAAAAATGCACAACTGATCCTTAGTCCAAACAAAACTAAACTAATGCTCTTTGGACCAAAAAATCAATAGACTGTACATCCTCATTTCATATCTATTCCTCCAACAATACCATAACAGCAACATTATCTCAAACAAAACTTCTCAGTGTTCTGATGATAAAATAAACTTTGACCAACATCTATCTCAGATTATCAAAAAGACATGTATGAAACTAGGATCCCTATACAGAATCAAACCATACCTTACCAAGGCCGCAAGACAGTCAGTTGACAGAACTCATTTTACTCATCTACTCTCTGTGCTGCTATATGCCTACTCAATTTTTACCAACTTAAAGAAAACAGATCTAGCAAAACTAGAAGTCTGCTACAACAAAATAGCTACATTTACAAGAAACTCCCCACACAGATCCCATCACTGTACTGCAGTACAACTTATCTGGTTAGAATTACCCCACTGCTTAACCTGTACCCAGCTTACCACTGCCCACAGTCTTATATACCAGCCAGATAAATGCCCTTCTCTCCAAAATCTACTGCAACCCTACAGCAACAGACTGGTCCTTCATTCCTCTAACAAATCTCTCCGAAAAGTTCCCAAATCTAGTAACAGCTCTGGTGACACCCTCTACAACTACATCTCCAAAATCTGGAATTCTATCCCTCAACCTATCATAGCTGCAGCTAATACCTCACATTTCAAAAAGCAACTTAAAATCACCTGATCAGACCTGGCTATGCTCAGACTCTACCTTCTGTCTAAATCCCATTCTTCTTAAAATCTTACCTACCCATGTTAGCCATCTTCTACCCACACTAACCATCTTAAATAATTCTACACTAAACAATCCTAACCTCCCGTTTCTCCCTCTCTCATCAAACCATCAATCTACGTTTTTCTTTCCCTGAATATACACCCAATTCATCTTCTCTCCTGCCTCTCGCTCTACTTGATACATATCCAACTTCCCCCTCCTTCTTATGCCGCAAAATAATACACCTCACCCTTAACACTCTTCATAATTATTTCTCTGTCTCAGCCTAACCCCTTATCCTACCTATTTCTCTCTCCCAACCTAACCTCTTATCCCCCTCCTTACGCTATTTTTTTATCACTTATCTTTCTACCCCATCCTATCTACCACAGAATTCATAGCTGATGCACATTTTTTTCCAAATGAATTAAGTCTCTTGAATGTTCCATCACATGTGGGCTAACTGTAAATTCCAAATCCAGTGTGACTCTTGTATTACTGTAGATTTAGTGTGCCGTTAGTAACATTACAAATTTGTCATTTCAGTCTTACTGTTCTTTTGAGGAGCTTTTCTCCCTGGTACTCTGCTGAAAAAGGGCTCCTACCCAGTCAGACTATCCTGGTCAGCAAAAATAAATAAAATAAAAAAGTCTGCACACACCAGTTGCTTGGGGGGAGGGGGCACTTGAGAGAAGAAAATCTGCCACTTTTCAGTATTTAGCTTTTATTTT
Source organism: Protopterus annectens (assembly GCF_019279795.1). Lineage (NCBI taxonomy): Eukaryota > Metazoa > Chordata > Ceratodontiformes > Protopteridae > Protopterus > Protopterus annectens. The sequence continues at coordinate 1,295,128,568 of NC_056726.1, read as the reverse complement.
ATGTGAACAACTGTGACTTATACTGTATGTAAATCCTGCTAACTCATCCTAAGAATGTTTTATCTATAGCCAGTGAACCTTTATTAGAACCCCTAGTGATACAGGCATAATGCAGTGTCTGCAAGTATGTTATATTATATATTATGTCATGTTATATTACGCAATGTTACGCATGTTATATAGGTTCACAGGTAGGTACTAGGCTATTGGCCCTAGGGCCTATATCAGCCTAGCCAAAAAGGTATCCTGGCTTTTGCCACCCAAGAAAATTATTCTCCTGTGCCCCTGTCGAGCAGAGCCACAGAGGTGATCCCTGGGGTGAATTTCCTATTTCCCATCCAATCATCAAGATTTTTCTTGATATAGATAGGTAGTTTGTTCCAGAGTATGAGAAGTCTCTGGGACAGGAATCTATCCCTCCAGCATGTTCTGTTTATTGTGGTGACAAGGTTTAGGTCCCTAGAGTGTGCAGCTCGGAGGGATTGGGATTTCTTTAAGTGGAGCATGTCCAACAGCTCTGGGTTTGACATAGCTTTGTATGTTAGGCAGTGATCGCCTCTGAATAGGCGATATGCGACAGAGTAAAGCTGGAGGTTTTTGAGATGTTCTGTGTAGGGCATCTGTTTGAGGCCGGTAATGCTCTTTGAGAGGTATTTCTGTGGCCTTTCCAGTTGCTGTAGATGTCTTGTGAGGTACATACCAAAAGAGGTGTTGTACTCTATAATGGGTCTAATGAGTGATGAGTAGAGGGGAACAATGACCTCTTTTTTCCTGGATGAGAAACCTTTTGTGATGAGGTGTGCCACACAGAAATATTTCCTGACTACTGTGGCAATGTGATTATCAAAGGAGAGACTACTCTCCACCTGTGTTCCAAGGTCTCTTTCCACACTTTCGGTGCTAAGTAGACTACCACCTATGTGGTAGCTCATGGGTACAGAGTTTTTACCAAAGGGGATGACAATACAATTTTTGGCACTGAGCTTGAGGCCATGGCTTTGACACCAGGCATCTGTCTCAGTGAGGCCCTTTTGTAGGATGTCCACATCGTTAAGAGTTTCGATTATAGCTTCTAGTTTGCAGTCATATGAGAACTTTGTTAGACAAAGACCTCCTGTGTTAGCCTGTACTTCAGAAAAGTAGACACCAAACAGGAGAGGACCCAGGACTGAATCCTGTGGTACTCCACTTGTCACTGGTCTGAAGTCGGAATTTGGAGTCTGCTACTTTCACAGTGTGGGTTCTGTCAGTGAGCCAAGTTAGCAACCCATCTTGTGACATAGGGATTTATACCTAGTTTAGTGAGTTTATCTATAACTCCAGAGTGGGGGATGGTGTCAAAAGCCTCGGTGAGATCTAGATAGGCTGTGTGAACCACCTTACCCTCGTCTACAGCTTTGGTGACTGCTTCAAAGAAGTCTATCAGGTTTAAGAGACATGATCTGCCTTTTACAAACCAGAACTGGGTGGGGTCCAGAGTTTTGAGACTACCAATTTCTTTGTTTATAAGTCCCATGATAATACGTTCCATGGCCTTGCAGACCAGGATCATTAGGCTAATGGGGCGGTAGTTCCCGGGGTCCATGGTGGCTCATCATCACTGTGCACCATTCAGTGGGCACAAAACCTGAGGTGAGGCTATGAATGAACACGGTACTTAGTAAAATACACAAAAGCAGTCCGGACAAGCACCGTAAAGCCCAAAAAAATGTTAAAGTCCTTGTTGTGGAGGCTGTTTGCTGTACAAGCTGCAACACTTTAAATGGAATCCACTTACACGTATAAAGCCACACTGAAGTCAGAAAAAACCTTAACGCACTTTATTATTAAAACAAGCGTTTTCGCTGTGGTTAAAACTACAGCTTCATCAGAGGCAAAAGTAAAATGCAGTATCAGAGTCAGGTTTTTATACAACACACCCTCGCCTTAATTAGTAATGCAATCACAGTGAAGGCGTGTTAGCAGCATTTCTTGCAAAAGTAAATTCAGGGAGTAAAAGCTCTGTTTAGGAGCATTCTCAAAAGTATGTAGTTTCATACTTTTAAAACAGTTGGAAACCATGAAACATTAGTGCTTCAGCAATTTGTTACATTCATATACCAAGCAAATGTGCATTAGAAGCATGCAAATGTATAAGAAGTGTGTGCACAATAAAAGCAGTCTAAAAGCAGTGCATAACAGATCTACATATATTGACATCACAATGCCTAGGACACCAGTAATTTTTGGTATACCAAAAATTCATAAAAACTTGGTTAATCCACCAATCTGGGCATTGATTGATAGTCGAGTCTCTTTTACATACCCCAGTGCCCAACTTGTAGAAATTATCCTGAGCAAATACATTAAGAAAATATCACACATTTGCAAGGACTCGTGGACATTTTTAAAAAAGATAAGTGAAATTGACTACAGCGACTCATTGAACTTCCTTACTATTGACGTTATAGATCTATATACGTCTATACCTCACCTGGAGGCTATTGAATGGATTTCACTAATGCTAGATCGTTTGGGAGCACCCAAAAATGAAATCGACTTAGTATCCCAACTCTTAGATATCATACTTACGTCTAACTTTTTCATTTTTAATGGGAAATATTATCTCCAGAAACAAGGCGTAGCTATGGGGTCCCCATGTGGTGCTACAGTAGCTAACCTATTCATGGCCTACTGGGAGGTTGACAATATTCTTAAGGATGTTAACACAATGAACCGCATTAAGTTCTACACAAGATACCTGGATGATATTTTCATCCTTTTTGATGGCGATGAGACACTAGCAAATGAATTTGTTTCTTCCATTAACAACACAACTGAATTTTTAAAATTTACATCAAAATTCTCAGAGCTAAGCACTGACTACCTTGATGTTCACTTGTATAAAGAAGTTAACAACTGTGAATATTCTTCAAAGATATACAGAAAACCAACTTACTGCAACTCCTTTTTACATTACAACAGCTGCCACCCATTTAAGCAAAAGAAGGCTATCATAAAGGGACAGCTAATTCGAGCAGCCAGGATGTGCAGTAATGAGACACTATTCCAAGAAGAATGTAAAATCTTGGAAGTAATGTTCACTAACAGAGGATACCCAAATACTTTATTTGAAGAAATACTGGATGAGATCAACAATAAAAGAAGGGAAGGCCAACTTCTACCCTTACTTCCACATAAAATTTTAAGTGGACAAGAGAAGGACTTAGAAGTTACTCCGAGGGTTGGGGAGAAAATATCCTTTCTTAGGGCAACCTCCAACACTGAGATAACAGGGACCTCGTTTGCAAATAGTTTCATCACAAACTGCAGTATTGACTCGAGGAAGATTCAAATTATACTTTATAAAAATTGGTACTATATAACAAATAATGAGGAACTCATGGACAAGTTAGGCACAAAACCTCTGATAGCATATAGGAGAGGCAATAATTTGAAAACTTTGCTAGAAAGAAGTAAACAGACGGAGCTAATGACTAGAACAAAAGGCTGTTTTCAGTGTGGGGCATGTAACTATTGCCATCTTGTGAAGGCTTCCAATTCCTTTGTAATACGTAATAAAATGTACCACATTACACATAAACTTAACTGTGATTCTATATCCATAGTTTATTTAGCTAAATGTAACTGCTGTGAAGCATTTTATATAGGCAAGTCTGACCAGAGACTACGGGACAGGCTGTACCAACATGATTATGCCATAAGGAAACTAAAAAAAGAAAACGCTCTAGCTAAACATGTAATGAAACATCAAGGACATAGCTTTCATTTCATTGCAATTGACCAGGTTAAGAAAACAGAAAGAGGGGGCCCAGTACCCCTCTTTTTGGAGAATAAGGAGCTAGAATGGCAAATATTACTAGACTCATTTTCGTACCCAGGTTTGAATGAACACTGCAACATAGCTTGTGTCCTGAAAATGAGGAGCTATAAAAGATAATTCCTTTACCTTTGCCTTACTCCATTGTCCACTTCATTTTATTTTACTTTAATAGTAATTTGTAGTATATACACTTTTTACTACTTTTAAGATTCATACTTAGCAAGGATTCTAACTATAGTTGTCGGTAGAGATCTCACTAGATACTTTTTATATACACTTTTATATGTAGATCTGTTATGCACTGCTTTTAGACTGCTTTTATTGTGCACACACTTCTTATACATTTGCATGCTTCTAATGCACATTTGCTTGGTATATGAATGTAACAAATTGCTGAAGCACTAATGTTTCATGGTTTCCAACTGTTTTAAAAGTATGACACTACATACTTTTGAGAATGCTCCTAAACAGAGCTTTTACTCCCTGAATTTACTTTTGCAAGAAATGCTGCTAACACGCCTTCACTGTGATTGCATTACTAATTAAGGCGAGGGTGTGTTGTATAAAAACCTGACTCTGATACTGCATTTTACTTTTGCCTCTGATGAAGCTGTAGTTTTAACCACAGCGAAAACGCTTGTTTTAATAATAAAGTGCGTTAAGGTTTTTTCTGACTTCAGTGTGGCTTTATACGTGTAAGTGGATTCCATTTAAAGTGTTGCAGCTTGTACAGCAAACAGCCTCCACAACAAGGACTTTAACATTTTTTTGGGCTTTACGGTGCTTGTCCGGACTGCTTTTGTGTATTTTACTGGTTTCCGTTTGTTTGCTTTAAGAACACGGTACTTAGGTGGGGTGCCAGTTCATTATGTAGTTTGTGTAGAATGCAGCCTGTGATGTTGTCAGGTCCCATGGATGCTGTGTTCTTGGCTTTGGAGAGTGTGGTTTTTACCTGTGCAGCGGTGATTACAGGAACTTTGCATTCTTCCGGTATAGAGATAGGCCCTTTAGGGGGTGAGAGGGGGGGTAAAGTTAGCACTGAACCTATCTGCCAGGATGTTGGCAATATCAGTTGGTTCTGTATATATAGTGCTATTGTGCTGTAACTCAGAGCAGATCTGACTGTTGCCATCGAGATTCTTGACATAGCTATAGAATGCTGTGTGGTTGTCTTTAGAATCAGTGGCGATTTTGTTTTCGTAACTAGCTTTGGAGGTTTTTATGAGAGCTCTCAGCTTCTTACTGAGGCTGACCAGGGAGTTTCCCCAATCACATGATTTTACTATGTTTTGCAACAGTTTCTTTCTTCTTTTGCAGAGTTTGTTTATGGCAGGGGACCACCAGATTGGCTTCCTTTTTTGGAGGATAGCATCTTGGTTCTGTTAGGATTAGCATGATCCATGCGCTCGTGTAAGTGCTTATAAGGTGTATTTGTGTAGGATTCAGCAGTCGTACCTCTACTGTCCGTCTGCATGGGTGTCGTGAAGTTTGCCACTACTGTCTTAAGAAACATGAAGTTGGCTTTGGAGAAATTTTTTACAGTGGTTTCCCTAATGGGGTGTGGGGGCGGGATGTGGATGTCTAGGGTGATTAGCTTGTGATCGGATCTGACCAACGAGGAACTGACCTCTGTTGTGGAACACCTGTCGCCCATGTTGGTAATGACCAGGTCTAGGATATTGCTGCCCCTGGTGGGGGTGTGGATAACTTGATCCAAGGTGTCGGAATTTATGAATTCCAGAAAATGTTGAGCAAAAGAGTTGGTACATGAGTAGTTTTCCCAGTTAATGGTGGGGTAGTTGAATTTGCCCATTATTAGGGTGTTGGGTTGTACCCTAATATTTTCCAGTGTATCAAGAAATGAGAAGTGGGAATCCCGGGGGCATGGTGAGGGATCTGTAGCAAGTTACAGTTTGGATTGCGGTCTTGCCCAGAGTTCACTTGGATAATCTCGGATGCATTATGCTGAGCAACTAGCCTGGAGGTGTGGATATCCTTAATGAATATGGACACGCCTCCACCTTTAGTGTTTCAGTCCAGGTTAGGTGGCCAAAAGGTTTGGTATGAATTATAGCCTGGTAATACAGGGGTGCTCTCTGTAGCCTTGAACCAGGTCTCTGTCACTGCACATATGTCGATGTTCTCCATTTTATGGAGTGCCTCAAGTGAATGCATTTTGAGGTTTAGACTTCTAGCATTGAGTAGTATTACCCTCAGATTTTGCTTGTTATGGTGGTGAATTTGTCATTTGAACCTTGCCTAAAAAAGGCACTATAGGGGTGAAAAGAGCCTTAGCCAGTATCCGGAATCCCAAGGGTGACAGGTGTAGGCCATCTCTGGCAAAGCATTGTGGTCTGTCGATCATGTCATCCCAGGCATACAGATACTGGATCCCCTTAGAATGTCACCAGAAGCTTAGCCAATTGAAGTCGATCATTTTGTCCTTGTACCCTTGTACTGTGGTATCATTCTGGGTGATGACAGGATGCTACTCAGGGCTACAAGATCAGAGAGCTCCTCCATGTCTCTTTTCATGTAGTTTAGGGAGGTACGTCTCAGGTCATTCACACCAACATGGACAATGACAGAGTCATATTTGTACTTGTTGTGGAGTGACCTGAGTGTGTGCTTTATGTGGTGGATCCTGGCACCCGACAGGCAACACCTTCTTTAGCCTGGTGAGTGGAACATCAGTGTGCCTGACTATAGAGTCACCTATAAACTAGAGTGTTGGTTATGTTGTTATGCCTTATGGGCTGTGGTTGAGTGGCACACTGAGTTTGTGGGCTATGTGTCATTTGGATTGTGTTGGGGGGTGGAGGTTGCTTGCGTTTCGGCTTTGGATGTCTCTGTTGCTTGAGCAGATTTTTATTGAGAGCCTCCGCGAATGTAGGTGTGTGTTTTGTGTTTCTATGTGTGTGTTTTGGTGGAGTAGGTTTTGAGGAACTATGTGATGAGTGTGGTGTGGTGCAAGTGTTTACCTTCCCCTCTTGACTGTCTAGTCCAGTCTTGGGTGAAGACAGCTTTTCTTCCAGTTTGGCTATATAAGTGCATCTCTCACAGGTTGTAGTGTTGGGTGGTAGGAAGAGAGGGTTGTCTATGTACATGAAGCAATTGCTGCATTGCCCCAAGATGTCCAGATTCATCAGGTAGACAGGAGAAAACACCGGAAGCTGACCCTTAGACATGCCTGGATAGGTGCTTATTTATTAAGTACTAAAAACTGTTTTCCTCTAGACAAGTGAGGAGAGTTGAGTGCTGTAGTAATCTGTAGCTTATTTAGTGCTTACAATGAGTTCTGAACATGTGCTGAGCTCAAAGAAACAGATCTGAGTGCTAAAACTAAAAAACTGACTAGCTCTAAGAGAATTTTGAAGAGCAGACTTTATGGTGCTGGGAATAGTTTAACCCTAGCTAAGCAGCAATGCATGAAGTGTATTTTTTTTTTTGTAATATAACAGTAAGAAATGAGCAAACTGATTTAAACAAATTAACCAATTAACCAATAAAAAGCTAAAAACTGAGCCCTGTTCCAGCAGTCTTCGATCAGACAAGTTCTAACTGCACACTCCTGCCACTAGGGTGCAGGGGAACCTTCTCCAAAAAAAGATGGTCTGGATTAGTGCTCAAGTTATACAAACAAAGCTAGATTCTGCAGGTCTGAATTTAGTCTATGCTACAGCAAACAAGGTGCACCAATTTTAGAAAGAAACAGTTTAAATAAGCAGGCAGAATAAACTTTTAACCAGAAACTCCCAGCTCAGAAGGGCAGAATCTACCCACTCCTCCCACAAGAGTGTAGGCCACACCTTCTTAATGTAAAATAACTGGCCCAAAGCCCAAGTGCTTAAACCAGAACTAATACACTTTTAGAATAACAGACACTAAGCCTTCAATCAGCAACTCCCAACTTAGAAGGATGTAAGCTACCAGTCCTGACACAAACCTTCTTAATGTAAAACAACTGGTCTGAAGCCCAAGTGCTTCAACCAAAGGCTTAGAATAACAGTTACAATTTAATCAGGCTACTAACAAGCAGTAATAACTACAGCAGAATAAATGCAGTAAAGTAGGAAGAAACACAAAAACAGTAAAAGCAGATGACTAAAGTGCAAATTTGTTTATATAACAATAGAAAATGAGCAAACTGATTTAAACAAATTACCCAATTAACCAGTAAAAAGTTCAAAACTGAGCCCTGTTCCAGCAGTCTTCAATCAGACAAGTTCTAACTGCACACTCCTGCCAGTAGGGTGCAGGGGAACCTTCTCCAAAAAAGATGGCCTGGACTAGTGCTCAAGTTATACAATCAAAGCTAGATTCAGCATGCCTGAATCTAGTCTATGCTACAGCAAACAAGGCACACCAATTTCAAAAAGAAACAGTTCATATAAGCAGGCACAATAATCCTTTAATCAGAAATTCCCAGCTCAGAAGGGCAGAATCTAGCCCCTCCTCCCACAAGAGTGCAAACCACAAACCTTCTTAATGTAAAATAACTGGCCTGAAGCCCAAGTGCTTAAACCAGAACCAATACAGTTTTAGCATAACAGACACTGAGCCTTCAATCAGCAATTCCCAGCTAAGAAGGATGTAAGCTACCTGTCCTGCCACAACAGTGCAGACCACACACCTTCTTAATGTAAAGTAACTGTCCTGAAGCCCAAGTGCTTAAACCAGAAAGTACAGTTGTGTACACCTACCATAAATGTAGATGTTCGAGTGTCTTCACTGTTGCAGTCATGACTGGAGGGTTCTCCCCTGCCGGCAGGCAGTCCTCGGTCGGACAGAATCCCAAAGTCTGGGTCTGGCGTCGGCTGTTCAACCATGCTCCCTGACGTCAGAGCACCAGGAGTACAAAGCTGACAGCCGACGCCATCTTCTCCAGTTTTTCTTGCCCCAGATGTCAGGAGTCCCAAAATGAAAAAGGTCCCATATCCTTTGCAAATGCACCTCAGAAGAATGGTGAAAAAAGGAACCACACAAAAGTAAAAACAATAGGGGATAGGAGGGAGGGAAACCCAGACTGCAACAGTGAAGACACTCGAACATGTACATTTATGGTAGGTGTACACAACTGTACTATGTTCATCGTGTTTCACTGTTGCAGTCATGAATGTAGGGTAGAACCCCAAAGCTGAAAGAAAGGGAGGTGGTTATAAAGAAGAAGGGGTGGCTAAAAGGCCCTGCAAGACTGCAGAGGCAAAGCCTGCCCTAGACTTAGAGTAGAGAGGTAGATTGTAGTGCTTAGAAAAAGTATGCACTGAACTCCAAGTTGCAGCCTCCAAAATGTTCTTGGTAGGTACTCCCCTGAGAAAAGCCACAGAAGTGGCAGCAGCTCTGGTGGAATGAGTCCGTATACTCCCTGGGATTTGCTTTCCATGGTGAGAATAACAAAATCTGATTCCATGAGCAATCCATTTAGAAATGGTCTGTTTTGAAATGGCTTTACCTTGGGAAATTGAAGCATAAGAAACAAACAATTGCTCTGATTTCCTGATGTCCTTGGTTCTGTCCAGGTAAAAACGTAGTTGTCTGTGTACATCCAAGGAATGTAAGATCCTTTCCCCTTTATTTTGAGGAGTGGGGAAAAAAGTAGGCAAGTGGATAGTCTGATTTAAAGCCACTTTGGAAACCACCTTAGGCATGAAGGTAGGATTAGTCCTCAACGACACTCTGTCTTGATGAAAAATAATATAAGGCTCCACAGCCATAAGAGCTTGTAACTCTGAAACTCTCCTGGCAGAGGTTAGGGCTAACAGAATAGTTGTCTTCCAAGATAAAAACTTGATGTCAGAAGAGGCGGCAGGCTCAAAAGGAGGCAAGGTCAGTTTTTCCAAAACATAGTTGAGATCCCAAGCAGGAATGGGAGGAGATCTAGGAGGCCTTAAGTTCTTAGCTCCCCTGAGAAACTGTCTCATGAGCTGGTTGGAAAAGATTGGAGGGTCTGTATTATAATGAGCAGAAATAGCAGAGGCATGCATTTTAATGGAAGAGAAAGAGAGACCTTTATGTAAGAGATCTGTCAAGTAAAGTAAAATTAAAGGAATGTTCGGAAGAAGAGGATCAGAATTCTGAGCCTGCATTCAGGAACAAAATCTTTTCCATTTTCCTGCATAAGATTTTCTACTACTAGGACGTCTGGCTTCCAAAATGACATCCATAACCTGCTTGGATAGGAAAGAAGAAATCAAAGGCCCTGGATTAACCAGGCCGCCAGGCTGAGAGTTCTGACATGAGAGTATAGAACCTGACCCTGATGTTGGGACAGAAGGTTCGGAGACTGAGGTAAAACCCAAGGGGGGTCCAGACATAGGTTTTTCAGAGTTGGGTACCAAAACTGTCGAGGCCAATTTGGGGCCAGCAAGATTATCATCTTGGGCTTGTCCTGTTTTATTTTTAATAATACCCGTGGAAGAAGAGGAAGAGGTGGAAAGGCATATCCCGAAAGGTTCCTCCAACTGAATGATAGGGCATCCACTTTCCAAGCTTCTTTGTGGAAAGTCCTGGTGCAAAAATTCTGTAGTTGATGATTGAGGTGGGATGCAAAGAGGTCTATGTGAGGACATCCCCAGACTGCTGTTATCATCCTGAATATTTTGGTGTCCAGCATCCATTCGTGTGGATCTGAAAGGTTTCTGCTCAGACTGTCTGCCAGGAAGTTTAGCTTCCCTGGTAGAAACTGAGCTTGAAGGTCCAGATTGCAAGCTAGAGCTGTGTTCCATAGATCCATGGCTAGTCTGCAAAGGGGGTAGGAATGAGATCCCCCTTGCTTGTTTATGTACCACATAACTGTGGTGTTGTCTGTCCGTATTAGTAGTTGTCCTGGATGTAAAAGATTCCTGAAGGCCAGTAGAGCTTCCTGGACGGTTAACATTTCCTTTAAATTGATATGCAGGTGCTTCTGATCCTTTGTCCAAAGGCCCTGCAGACAGTTGCCCTGAAAATGGGCTCCTCAAGCATAATCTGAGGCATCCATGGTTAGAATCTGAGTGGCAGGAGGCAGACAGAATGGTTTCCCTTTGTTTAGAGTACATGCCCTGGACCACCAAAGAAATTCCTTTTGAAGGCAAGGAAGGACAGAGATCAGTATGTCTAAACTGTGGCAATGCTGAGACCATACACTTTTTAGGTACCACTGTATTTTCCTCATGTGTAGTCTTGCATATGGTACGTGAAGGATGCAGGAGGCCATGTAACCCAGAGCCTGCAGGAATCTCCTTGCAGATAGCTGAGTTAAAGTTGCCAAGGTTTTGAAAGTTGAAGCCAGCTGTAACTGTTTTTCAGATGTTAGAAATGCCATCTGGGTTGTGGTGTTTAGAAGAGCACCCAGAAAAGTTATCTGTTGTGAGGGTGTCAAATTTGACTTTTTTATGTTGACAGAGAAACCCAGGAACTTGAGGAAGTTCTGAACAAATTCTAGATGCTGGAGTAAGACATCCTTGCTGTCTGCCTGAATTAGACAATCATCCAGATAAGGGTAAATTTGAATTCCCTTGAGTCTGCAGTAAGCTACTACTGGAGCCAGGCATTTGGTGAAGACCCTGGGTGCAGTAGACAATCCAAAGGGCAGTGCAGAGAATTGAAAGTGCCTCGATCCGGCCTTGAACATGAGGTATTTTCTGCGTTCCTTCCTGATGGGAATGTGTAAATATGCCTCCTTTAAATCCAAAGTTACCATCCAAGCATCTTTGGACAGCATTGGAAGTAGCTGCTGTAGAGTAAGCATCTTGAATTTTGGAATCTCTAGAAAGGTGTTCAAGACTGACAGATCCAGAATGGGTCTTCATGAGTTTTGCTTCCTGGGGACTAGAAAGAGCCTTGAGTAAAAACCTTGTCCCATCTCTGAAAGTGGAACCAGTTCTATGGCTTTCATAGCCAAAAGAGCTTCCACCTGGTTTAAAGCCTCCGTCCATTGATGTTTTGGAAGGTCTGGCCATCCGCTTGGCCTTGGCAGGGTATGAAAATGGAATTTGTAACCTCTTAGAACCACATCCAGAACCCACTTGTCTTGGGTTATATGAGTCCAATTCTGATAAAAAACAGAGAGTTTTCCTCCGAGAGGGGCTTCCAGGCAAGAAGTTCCTGCAGCCCAACAGAGGGAGTCATTGAGTTTGTTTCCTATGAGTTTGTGACCTGTCCTCTCCTCCCCTAGGGGTGGAAGCAGTCCACTGTCTTGGTCTATAAGAACCTTGTGTTTGAGGCCTTCCTCTGGAGCGTCTGTATCTACCCCTCTGAGGCCTATCTGAAGTGGGAAAGGACCAATTTTTAGAAGGCCAATTTCTGCTAAATCTTTGTGGCTGTACTTGTAAGAAATCTTTAACTGTTTGCATGGATTTCGCCTTATCCTCCATCTTTTTAATCACTTCTTCAGCTTTTGATCCAAGCAAAACATTAAGCTGAACAGGAGCATCCAATAATTTAGCTTTCACTTGTTCTGGCAAATTTTGTTCCTTTAGCCATGCATGCCTTCTAATGACTGTGCCGGAGGCAGCAGCCCTACAAGAAGCCTCCCAAGGCATCAAATCCACAGTGTAAACCATGCTTTCCAACTTGCTCAGTGGCATGCAATAAGTCATGTAATTCCTTATCGTCTGCACAGGCAGAAATGGAAGTAAGCTTTTGTTTTAAAACAGACAAGAGAAATTGCTGGTATTTCAGCATATGAAACTGACAGTTTAAAGCCCTGATGGACAAAGTAGCAGAAGTGTACACTTTTTGCCCCATCTTTCTAAAGATCTAGAGTCCTTTTCAGTGGGAATGGGATTTTTGGCAGAAGCGGCCTTAACTCCCTTAGGGCCCTGAGAAATGGTTTCAGGGTCAGCAGAAGGGTTCTTGCATAAAAACTGGTGGGAATCAGGAACCCTGTAATATCTATCTGGCTTGACAGGAGCAGGAGGAAAAGAATCGGGGGTTAAATTAGCCTCCGAAAAAGCATCATCCACACTATCCAAAACAGGAGGAATAGCCAGGGGTCTATGTTGGGGGAGAAGAAGAAAATCCCTTAGTCTTTTCTTAGATTCTGAATACTCCTGCCCTTCCCAGTGAAAATGCTCCCTCATTTCATGCAAAGTTTCCCCAAAAGAGAAATCCTCAGGGGGAGAAGCTGAGGGAATAGATTCCTCAGCATCAGAATCCTCATAAGGAGGGAAAGAATATTCCTGGTCAGAAGAGGAAACTGAAGAAACAGAAGCCTGATCAGAGGAATCATAATAAACATCTTGCCTTGGCTTTTTATCTGGAGGGGGATGTGAACCCCTAATCATAGTAAGTAAATCCTCCGCCATCTTGAGTAAATGTTTCTGTGACTTGGGAGCCGGTTCAGAAGAGGCCTGTGTTGCAGTCTTTGATTTAGGAGGAGTCTTTGCCTTTGTCTTTGGCTTTGCCTTTATTATAAGCTGAGTAGGCCTGAAAACCCCTTCGGACGCCGGTACCTGCATAGCGGCTCCGGACCCATCAGAAGGAGCATTATCCGAAGGTCCTGCAATAGAGATATTTAAAGGCCTTGTTGGCTTCTCATGAGAGTCCGTTTCGGCCATCGGTTCTGAAATGGCTGACAACAGGGGCTGCAAAAGCACCTCACTGACGACGGCCAAACCTGAAGCTGGCTCCGCTTGTGCGCTATCATCAGATTTGGACCTCGGAGGCCTGTCTTTATCCTTGCGACGTTTGTGAACTACGGTAGCCGGAACCGTATCCGACGACATTTTGTAGTTAAAGCGCCTACCGAAGTAATGAAAAGCAAAATCGTACCTTCGTTTAATTGTACGTTGATTGAATCTAGCACAAAACCAACAACTAGCTACGTCGTGGTCAGGGCCTAAGCAAGGAATACAGTAAGAATGAAAATCCTTATGAGGTATTTGCTTCCCACATGAAATGCAATTATTAACTTTTTCTGACATCGGACTGGAGCAAGAAAAGGTTTCCCCAACGGGGTACTTAGCTTTGAGTGGTGAAGAAAGTCTTTGGACTGAAGTTTATCAGAAAAAATCATCAGGAGTCTGCCGACCAGCACTTGCTAACTGCTATCACCGCACGGCAAGAAAGACTGGAGAAGATGGCGTCGGCTGACAGCTTTGTACTCCTGGCGCTCTGACGTCAGGGAGCATGGTTGAACAGCCGACGCCGGACCCAGACTTTGGGATTCTGGCTGACCGAGGACTGCCTGCCAGCAGGGGAGAACCCTACAGTCATGACTGCAACAGTGAAACACGATGAACATCTAATACACATTTAGAATAACAGACACTGTGCCTTTAATAAGCAATTCCCAACTTAGAAGGATGTAAGCTACCTGTCCTGCCACAACAGTGCAGACCACAAACCTTCTTAATGTAAAACAACTGATTTGAAGCCCAAGTGCTTAAACCAAAAGGCTTAGAATAACAGTTACAATTTAATAAGGCTAGTACCAAGCAGTAATGAATGCAGCAGAATAAATACAACTGAGTACTTTTAAGAAGAGGCAAAAGAAAAATAAAGCGCATTTTTTTTAGTAAAGTGCAAGGAGACAGGAAGGAGGAGCAGAAGAAAAATTCAAGCTTAAGAACCTAAGTGGGTTGGCCTTCTCATATGTTCTCTCTGTTTTAAGTACAGTAAACACCAGACTGGGAGGAGTGTCCCAGATCAAATTTACAGTAGGGGCGGGCACCTGCAAAGCCACCAACTATAGCAACACTACAATAATAGGGTGGGAGGGGGGGGAACAGTTTCAGGACAGATGAGAAACATAAATCAATGCCAGAAAATATATAAAATAATTCAGTCAGGCAAAAAAATAATTCAGTCAGGCAAAATTAAGACAATGCAAAACTCTGAAAGGTTAAAATGCCAAGAAATATACTTATCAACCAGCGAATTTCCAGATTGTTTGAGAATCACACTTCAGCCAAAAACCAGGAGTTATGTTACATTATATGCTATATGTCATGTTATATTATGTTAGGTTATGTTATATTATGTTATGTTAGGTTATGTTATATTATGTTATGTTATATTATATTATGTTATGTTACATGTTGTGTTGTTATATGTTTTGTTATGTTATATATTACATTATAGTATATGTTATATGTTATGTTCCAGCAGTGCTGTAATACATACATACTTGTTTCTGTATATTCAACAAAAATCTCCATAACTTGCGTTAAGAATATCACCTTTTATCTAGAATTTGTCTCCATTAGATGGCTCAGATAATGACTGAACAGGGTCCCTGGACAGACTCCATATCTACCTAGTTAAGAAAGTAATAAATAAATACCTACCTAGTTAAGAAAGTAATAAATAAACAAACAGATAAATAACTTATACATGAGTAAGGATTATCCATTGCTGTTTGCTGCCTCTTAGCAACACAATGAATGGCTCTAGCATCACAAGTTATTTATTGTTACTGTTGGTTAGTAGTAATTCTAATTCAAGGGGTTTCATACTATGATAATGGGTTAGATGTGAGTTATTCTAATAAAGAGGAAGTTATTTGTAGGAATATGTCTTCTCCTTGTGCAATTACATGCTCAAGAGTGGCAAGCTAATTACTGTACTGGTGTACAATAATACAAACTGGGTTTCCAAAGTGTAGTGGTTATACAACAATGTAGTAATTATGATGTTTATCTAACATGCAAAAGGTCACCTGTTTGAAACTGGGTGAAAAAAATACTCCCAAAACACAATGATTCTGTCAGCACCACTGATGAGATATGATGCATATGGATAACACACACATATATATATATATATATATATATATATATATATATATATATATATATATATATATATATATGTTATCAACTGAGCGTCCACAAACAGCATAGGACCAACAAAATAAGGTCCAAACAAGACTAACATACGCTGCATAATAACGGAGTCCAAGCAGGAATGGTGCAACAACTGGATACATAAAAACCACACTTGTTTTAATGTTCAGCAAAAATAAAAATTGCACTCATTTAGCACTTTCATCCACATCAAAGTTTACTTCATCAGAATAAACTATCAATTACCCTCTTATATACTTCATTTTGGCACCATAAATCCCCATTAAATAACAATTACATAATTAAAATTTTGTGCATTTTAAAGTGAACTAGTGCTTTATTTGCTTATACTACCCTATAGTTAGCTCATAGCTATCACTTAGATATTCTACATACATCCTTCTTACTGATATAAAACACACATTAACGTCCTCTGACTACATGAACTGAACAAAAGTATTAAATATATAAGATTTTATATAATTGTATTATATGTTGTGTTGTATTATATTTAATCTAATACAAAATATGTTAACTTCATTAATGCAAAAAAATAAATAAATAAATAAACAAAAACGTAACAAAACAAAAATGGAAACATTGTACATATAAATAAATGCCATTAATTCCTACCTATCTAACCTATTATATACTTAAACCTAATTTATATTTGTAAAAATCCTTCTAAAAAAATGCAAAAATATATGCTTTTATTGTCACAACTATAATATAGGTTTAATGGTAATAAATTAATTTAGCCCAGGCTCACTGGCCACATCTGTTAATATTTGCCATTTAATTTCTTTCTGTCCAAGAAGTGCCTTATAATTACCCCCTCGTGGTCAAACTAACCTGTTCAAGAATGGCAAATTTAAAATAATGAGCATCACCATATTTGTCCACGTCTGTAAAGGACGTTGTTTGTGCCCTTCCTTCTAATGCTATACAAGTGATTATAAATTCTTTTCTTAAACTGTCTCTCTGTTTTACCTATATAGTAGCTGGGGCAGGTCATACATTTAGCCATATATATAATGCACTTAAGAGTTGCAATTCCCTTGTTTAAAAGTTATCCTAGTATTGTTAACATTCTCTAAGACTATACCTTCTTCTTCTATTATGGCATGACACTGCCCACAGCTACCACATCTCCTAGTATGTTTGTTCTGGTCATTCATTACTCTCTAAATTTCTCTTAATGTTTCCCTCCATTTTGTAAACAAATGCTTGCGTATCTCCAATTATGTTCCTTATTTCCTTGTCTACTGTTAGTATATTCCAATTTCTACATAATATATGTTTTATGTTATTCACATATGGGGAATATTCCAATACACAGGTCCTAATATAATGTGCTTCATTACTACTTCATACTATATACATATTTTTAATTCTTTCCCAATTAAGGGGGATATTTACTTCCCCATTCCCTCATAACATAATCCTTTTACATCATCCAGCACACCATCTGGATACCCTCTGGAAATAAATAGGGACTTAATATAATTAATTTCTTCAATCATATCATTATACATGGATGTCATTCAGGCAGCTCTTATACACTGTCCTTTAAAGATGTTTTTCATCATTTTCCTTTGATGATTGCTAGAATATTCCAAATACCTATTAGAAAAAGTGTTTTTCCTATAAATATGGGATTTAAATCCATTATTAGTTTTAGAAATAAAAGTATCCAAGTATGCTATGCCTTCTGTACTACTACAATATGTAAATTTTAAATAAGTACTGGTATTACTTATATCGTCTTTATAATTAGTCTTATAATTCTTCTGTAATGTTTTGTGGACCATCACGGAGGATAAAAATATCATCCAAAAATCTGGAATAATGGCAAATGTACTTATAATAATCAAACTTGAATATGAAATTGGTCTCCCATTCCAACTATATATATTACATATAGATGTCTGAAACAGCATATCATTAATCACAAGAAATCTTTGGGTCAAAACCTCTAAAGGTTCTCAGATTTGCAGTTCAGTGTGTGCCAGATCCTCAGGAACAAATGCCAAATGCACCACTGCTTCTCCTGCAGCATGACTCAATTCCCCCTAATTTACCTGTACTCCAGTTCCTATTTCCCTGGCAGTCACATGACTAGAACAACTGTGATATCACTTCTGTTGCTCTCCTGCTCATTAGAAGCATCACAGGAGCAATCAAGCTGTAGCCAAAAAAAAAATGTTCTCGTGTAAGCATGCTCCCATGGGTCACAGATGTACTGTGGATGTGGTCACCTACCTCTACTGGATCACATGACCCAGAGTTTCTGGTACTACAATAAATCCAGGAACCTTCTCCCTTTAACTAAGATGATAAGCTGCTCTAGTAGTCCTGCCTGGTTCATGTACCTGCAGAATGTTATAACACCATTGCTCAATGGCAGCAAGAATGCCTGTTGTGTTCCACCACTGTAGTAAAGAGCATTTCAAAACTCTTCATTTCATGAAATCAAAATGGTTTCAGCAAGCTTAAGTTCTTCCAAAAAACATTTTGCTTAATAGACTATACTTAGAATGTGTGTTTTTAAAATGTTTAATTTCAGTGGCTCCCAAAGCTGAATTTAGGCAAATCCAAAAGTTAAACATGCTGAACTACTATGTTCTGCTCAACACTGTTGTTCCCATTTACATTCAATATTCTTTTCAAACGGGAAGTTTTTTTAATATGATAAAAAAGTACAAAAAAAATGTGCTTCTGTGTTTGTTGTTTACATATATAAACTGCAATATCTTAAATATTTATGCACATTCAGTATTTTAACTCAGAGCCTAGATGACTCAACATTCAGATACTTCACAAATTATGCTTCAATAAGCGGCATTTTGCCAGCTCACTTACACCAGGGGAAAAGTCGGGATTACTAGCTAGGGCTTCAGCTCACAGTAGAAATCAGGGGTTGCAGCCCTGTCACAAAAGGATGGGGATCACATTGCAAGACCATCTGCAGACAAGTTTTGCAATCACATTGCAGCATATTGGACATGGCCAGAAATGTGGGCAGGGCATTACAAAAAAAGTCTCTCATTACCAGCCGGAGGGAGGTGCACTACAACACTCTGATCTCCTCCTCTCCATCTGCTCCTCAGAACACACACATTAATCTTCCCATGGCTTCAATCTACAACCCAGTCCCAGAAGTCCAGTCAATCACCAGTGGGAAGTCTTAGCTGTAGTGCTTAAGGAGTGGGTCAAAAATATGGCAAGATGGGAATGAAAAACAGAATGTTAGCTTCTGATACTATCCCACCAGTCAGCCCACTGTTTTTAACATGTTACTCCTCTACAAGAGATTTACTTCTAGCGTTTCAGCTAAGAATACAGCTCTGGTTCATTATCTTTTTGGATTCCTTGTTAAATCGCTAAACTATTTTAAAGTTCGACTAGTGCAGGTAACTTTGGGTGTCTATACTGCAAATTATCCCATTACCTGGAAGCCCAACAGTTACTGCACAGAGTAGTTTGTCACAGAACACGTAGTTATAGACTGGCTGTCCACAACCAAATCTGTAAACAGCAGTCTGCAAAAATATACCCCCTCAGTGCTGCTCTGAATTCGAAGCAGAGATAAGTTAATCAGTTCTTTCACAGAGTTTAACTCTCCACCCAACTTAGCTTATCCTGGTGAATAAACAATAGGACTGAATAAAACAGTTATCAACATGAAGACAAAGCTCATTTCATTTTTTATACAAGTTGTAATTGCAGTTCAGTGATTTTAGGAGCCACTGTCCATTGTTCTTTGGATAGTTACCTGAATAAAAACTGCATTTTATGAAACTGGATACTATACGAGTCAAAGACAACTGTTTTATAAATACTTGGTTCACTCACAGTTCCCAGATGTAATATCTGCATTACGGACAAATATCTACAGGCAAAAGTACTCATTCTGTAAGATATTTGCTACAGCAAAAGTGCGCAAAAATGTACAAAATATTTTTGGAATTCTAGTATATGGGAGACAAGAACTGCAAATGAGAAAAGGAAATTGTAGAACACCAAAATGTATTAACTCACCAGTCAGCAATCATGCCTGTTATAAGATAGCCAAAAATTGATCCAACTAACAAAGAAAATTTCGCAATGTCAACTTTCCAGGAAGAGTCGCAAACTAGATTCCACTGTAAGAAAGAAAAAAATAATGAACAAAATTTATTCACACTGATTCTATTAGCTATTCATAAAATTGCACTTTAAACAGGCTTCAGAACTTTTTAGAGAATTTGGATTTTATTCGTGAAAAGACTTTTTTTTTCATTTTTGTATAAATACAAATACATTACAGTTTTAAAAAAATATTCTTCTCCTGCACACTAAGATAGAAATGAACAATACTGTCGCATTGGAGTAATCATACATGAAACCAAAAATACAGTACACCATTTATAATGTGAAGGCACTGACCTTTACTGCTCTTTGTATTTATTCTTATCCAAGTAGACATCTGTGTGTGTTAAAGTGATATATGCGGCATTTTAGATTTATTAGCACTCGATTCAGTGAAGGTGTTCTCACCTCAATAAACCTGTCTAGGATTTTAGTAGATGTACACATGACCTGATTACTTGATTAAGCCAATTCAGGGTCAGGGGAGTCTCAGTCTATCCTGATATGTAAAGGGCACAAGGCAGACAAACCAACCCAGAACATAGTGTTAGTTTATGGCATAAAGAACTATGGGCATTTTGGAGGTTCACTTCACAATGATTCTGCGGACGCTTATGCAAAAAAATCATACATCTTCTTCATTTCATGATGATAGGGGTTTCCTGGCATGGTAGTGATGCTAATAAGGAAATTTAGCATGGCTGTCTCTTACGCCACTTAGTCTGTAACACATGACTTAGTGCCTTTGCCATGTGTAAGAATTTAGTCTTATTGCACGCTTGGAATTTATAATTCTTTCTTACTTCTTCCGACATTGTATTCATTAACCAAATGATATCACCCTCTTGGCTATAGAAATGCACCTCTTACTGAGCATTTTATTATTGTACATCACACTCGCTCCTTATTGGTCCTTTTCATTGTTCTCTTTCCTCGTTTTTCTGTTCTTATATTCAGTTGTCAAGCTGACTCTTGCCATATTGAAATGAATCAATGTATTTACTGTTTCTCTTTACTAGCTCTCTGATTCTCAGGTTTCACAGATAAACCATATACATAGCTACGATGAAGTAACTCCAACTGACTTTACTGTACACATTACTATTTTATTTATTTCCAGTTCTAAAAACATTGGATTTCATACTGTTCCAATGTTTATGTTCTTTGCCTTATTGGTTCAGGTTGTACCTGATAGTCTTTTGGACCAGTGTACCTACCCAGTTAACAAATGCATAAACGTGTGAATAAATAAATCAAATTATTATCAGAGTACAATATGCTCTCTGGGCTTGGGACATACATGTACACACTGATCACATATTAAGCCATTCTAGTTCATTTTGTTATGGCTCTGTGCTATTAGAGCCCCAGTGCTGCATTATGATGAACATCATGTGACAATTTGAGCATGTATCCATATACATCAGGTGATATCTGTGGCTGGATCCTAGTGCACACGAGAACATTTTGTGAAACTGTGAGACTGGACATGGTGATGGGAACAGAAAGGCTAATGCTTTGTGACCAAAGTAAAGCAATATTTTCTTCCACAGGAGCTTTGAGGCCACTGTAGAATGCTGATGTCTGGCATATGCTTTCAAGGATGGTGAGTGACACACTGGTGTAATTATTCTTGGTGAACAGTGCAGGCATTGTTAGATAGACCTGTTGTTGCATCATCCTGTGCTGTTTAAAGAATGTGAAGCAAAGGATAGGGACAGATTGAGATGGAGTTATCCATCCAGCCATCCTCAACCCCTTTTCCCATTCTGCACAGTGGGTCAGGGTGTCATTTCTGCAGTGACAATCATCTTGAGCTAAGGTTTACACCACTGGGTGGCTAGTCCTGCCATGGTAGTTCATTTGTATCATTCACTTGCGCGCGCACACACACACACGCACACACACACACACACACACACACACACACACACACACACACACACAGATTCACTCACCCACGGCCAATTGAAAGTGTCCAATCCACCTACTGCACGTCTTTTGGAATGTGGGGGGAAACTGAAGCACCTGGAGGAAACCCACATGACTACAGGGAGGGCATGCAGACTCTGCACAGAAGGCACCTCAGCTGAGAATCAAACCGGAGAACCTCTTTCTGTGAGGCAACAACTCTAACCTCTGCACAACTGTGGCCACCCTACACACCTCCACTGATGGAGTTATATTGTAAGCATTTATTTTTTTCTCTATTCTGTTACTAGGTCCACCAGTGCACTGAGCTTTTCTTACTTTGTCTTTCAGTAGCGGAGGAATGTCAATTCAACATCGAACGATATTGTAGGAGGTAAGAGTGCCCCTACTGGCAATGGAGTGAATATGCATGTGCACTACAGCACAGTGCAGCTACAATTTTACATGTAACATATGCTTGCATTTTATGCATTCTCTCTCTTCCTTCTGCAGATCCACTTGTGGCTGCAACAGTAGAGCAGCTGTGGACACCTCAGAAAGCACCTACTGATGATGCTAATGCTTTATAACCCAGTGGTCACAAGGTCTATCTCTCAGTAAGGGAGAGAGGTCACCTTGCTGAAGATAACCTGGAGGACTCATTGATGGCCTTTCTGGCCACTTACTGGGGTGGTGAGGCTCCTCTTCTGATAGCGTCCAGCATGGGTTCCTGTGATCTTCTGACAGCAGATGCTGACAGTGATGTCATCAACTGTCTGCTGACATTTGAATGCCTGTGACACAATCAAGGAACACCTCCTGTCATTGCTGGTTGTGTCACATGACTGGCATGCTCCTATCATCAGGCCAGTAGCCTGGACTTTACATCAGCTATGGGCAAAACTGATGTCTGTGTGGGTTGCCTTTGAGTTAGCCTAGCATCCACCATACAACTTGCCTTATTCCCCCATCTTGTATTCTCCCACGTTGTGTCATTTCCCCTATTTTATTTGCTGTTCAGTCCTCTCCATTACCAGGCATTTACTATCTCAGTATGTTCATACACTGTTGCCCCACCCTTTATGTCAACACCATTCCTTTCCATCTCTGTTTTATTATCATTTCTCTACCTTATCTTCTGCCTCTTTCCTTCACATAACTATTCCGCACCATCTTCCCCACCTACTTTTTGTCTTCTATTACAAATGGGAGTTTTTCAAAGAAAAAGATAAATACTTCTCCTTCCTACTATCTGTCATTTATTTGTTATGAATACCATGTACATTTGTCTTCTGCTTACTATCCTCACATCTGTAAGTTTCCTATCTCATCCTGTTCATCCCATTATATGATGGATTGAGTTGACACTTTGTCGTGCTGGTTTATCTTGGGCTGTCTGCCACTCCACATGTAGCAGTGATGTTGAGCATGTGAATATGCACTGCCTCAGGGATTCCTGCCTGCCTTTCTTGTGATGTCAGCTGCTCTTATTACACACAATTTGCTAGCACATTTGCACTTTTACCTTGCCTAAAGATACTTCTCCCCATAACTTGGCTCCACTAATTTACTCTGCAGTCTTTTTTCTCTGACTGCCGGTGTTGTGCATACTTGGCTACCTATATGACTATCTGCAGGATGCATCTGATTACAGGCTGCTTAATGTTTAACCTTAAACAGATATGAAGCATCTGTACATGATGCAGTCTTTACTTCTAATAGCTAGTGGATAGTGCAGCAATAGAGGAAATCAGGAATGGGGTAGGTTCAAAATCCCACATTAACTTGAAAGGGACTCTAAGTTTGTCATTATCAAAAAGCATAGTGAAATATTAAGAGGTGTTGTAGAACTTTCTCATGTAACCAATGTAGAGAGCATTGATACATTTTAATTTCTCCCACCTTTTGCTGCATTAGTTACTCGGATACAAGTATTCGCACTCCTAATAATTTGGTTTACATAAGTTGCACTACATGCTCAGCTTTGTATATCAGTTGTAGTACTAGGACACAATGTCAACATTTATCAGTCTGTCCTCGCTATTCAGAAGAGGAAATCTAATACTGTTTATGCTGATGCTGTATTTGTTGCTTCAGTTTTGAAAAATTGTTATTTTATGTTGTTTTCTTTTTCCCTTTGGAGATTGATATTAGGGGTGGTGAAGGGGGCTACTTCCCGATAATACAGAATACAAACTTAATGCCGATGTGTTTCCAAGTCTTAGTAACCATTTAAATGTAAAATCTTTAAAAAGGAAAAAAAATACTGTTTCTAATAGTTTTCAAACCTTCAATCAAAGGCTCTTCTTTATGTAATTTCCTGTTTATGTTTATTAAGTCACTTTTTTCAGTCATTTGTTACTGTGAAAATTCAGTCATGTGATTTTAATGTTTTTTCTACTAGTTGTCATTGATATTTATTCAAATATTTAAATGAACATGTATGTCTAATGAAGTCTGTCAAATAAGATGAAACTGCTTAGTTTTATTTTGTTCAATGAACTGGTGGACTTTTTCTACTTCTTGTATGCTTCATTCGCTTACTTTATTGGTTGCAGTACGAGTCATGGCTGTCAGTAGGTGTACTTCATGGACCTAAAAGAGGCCTCTTAACTCAGGAACACTGAGAGAAGGGTTTGATAAATCCAGAAATAAAAAAGATTTATGTCATCCAAGACTGGCCACAACCAGTGATCAAAACCCAAATAAGCACCAGCACCAGAATTACCCGTTCTAAAGACTTAAACCTTGTTTTGTGATATAAACAGGACCTGCTCGACAGACATGTATGTATCCGAGAGACTACCTCATCTCTGGAACAGGCTACCCATCCATGTGAAGCAGAGTTCCTCCCTAACCCAATTCAAGTGCAACTTAGACAGTTGGATGACGAACACGAAATTCATCCCTGGATTGGCACCTATGTCTCTAATGGGCAGAAGTAACCTATAAATGGTTCATTTCCCAGGCCCAAGCTTACACTTATCAAGGGTATCAGAACTTGTCAGAGATTTGGGATGCATGGCTAGGCTTAAAAAGACCCTTGTGGTTGTTAGTAAACACCTATGAACCTAAAAGGGGGTTCTTGTTTATGGACAATTACTACAGGTGAGTCGCATCTCATTTTGTCACCTAGTGTACTCTTGTCACGTCAGACAAAGGCCTGGTGCTGTTATTTGGTAAAGTGGCTTACGGAGACAGATTAGGCATTTTCTTGGTAAAACACAGCCAATTGTGCCCACCTAATCCGGATAACACCCAACAGTAAAAACACGTGTGCCATCCAGACAGAGGCATCAGATGTTCGTATGGACACCATGATGCCAAAAATGACCGGAGATGAAAAAGAAGTTGAACAGTTTGTTCCATAAACACCTTGTCTACCATGTCTGCAGAGAAATGTCCAGCATGGAGAAGTGATAGTCCTTTACTGAGTGGAAATGTGTGGCCATTAAATGGGTCTTGGAAATTCAGAACTACATTCTCTTTGGCCAGGCCTTCTGACTCTTAACTGACTACTGTCCATTAAAAATGGCTCCACCAACAGTTCATAGGTTCATAAGTAGGTACTACGCTATATGCCCGAGGGCATTTATAAGCCTAGCCAGAGTGTGTTGGCCTTCACCACCCCATTAACTAATTAACTGATCCTCTGTCATATAGAGCCAATGAAGTGATCCCAGGGGTGTTTTTTCTGTTACCCATTCACTCGTCAAGGTTTCTCTTGAAGAGTGTTAGTGAGGGGCTCTGCCTAATGTAGTTTGGAATTTTGTTCCAAAGCATGGGGAGTCTCTGTGACAGGAATCTATCCCTCCAGCCTGTTCTATTTATTGTTATGGTGAGGTTTAGCTCACTAGAGCACGTGGCTCGCAGTGACTTGGATTTCTTTAGGTGGAGCATGTCCATCAATTCTGAGTTGGACATGGCTGTGTAAGTTAGGCAGAGATCACCTCTGAGTAAGTGATATGCCACTGAGTACAGCCGGAGTTTTTTCAGTCGGGCTGCGTAGGACATATGTTTGAGGCCAGTAATCCTCTTGGTGAGGTACTTTTATGGTCTCTCCAGCTGTTGGAAGTGTCTTGTGAGGTACATCCCAAATGGGGCATTGTACTCTATGATGGGTCTGATGAGTGATGAGTAGAGGGGCACTATAACCTCTTTATTTCTAGATGTGAATCCTTTAGTAATTAGATGGGCCACATAGAAGGATTTCCTAACTACTTTGGCAATATGATTGTCAGAGGAGAGATTACTATCTACCTGGGTCCCCAGATCTATTATTACCTCTTCTGTATTAAGGGTGCTGCCACCTATGTGGTAATTCGTGGGTGTTTTGTTTTTCCCAAATGGGATGACTATGCATTTTTTGGCATTTAGCTTGAGGCCATGACTTTGACACCAGGTGTCCATCTCAGTAAGGCCCTTTTGGAGGATGTCCATGTCAGCCGGAGGGTCAATTATGGCTCCCATTTTTCAGTCATCGGCATACTTGGTTAGCCATAGTCCTCCTGTGTTTGCATGTACTTCTAAAAAGTATATGCCAAACAGTAGGGGTCCCAGGACCGAGCCTTGCAGGACACCACTTGTGACTGGTTTAGAGTCAGACCTGGAGCCCGCTATTCTTACTGTGTGAGTTCTGTCTGTAAGCCAGTTGGCAACCCATCTCATGACGTAAGGGTTTATGTTCAGGCTGGTGGGTTTTTCTGTAATACCAGAGTGGGGAATGGTGTCGAAAGCCTTGGCAAGGTCAAGGTAGGCTGTGGGAACAACCTTACCCTCGTCTATGGTCTTGGTGACTGTCTCGAAAAAGTCAACCAGGTTTAGTAGGCATGATCTGCCCTTAAAGCCGAACTGGGTCGGGTCAAGTGTTTAGAGGTTCCCAATGTCTTTATTAATGAGTTACATGATGATGTGCTCCATAGCCTTGCAGACCAGGCTAGTCAGGCTTATGGGGTGATGGTTACCAGGGTCAGTTGTGGTCCCTCCTTTGTGGAGTGGAATAACCATTGCTGTGTTTAGGTGGGGGGTTAGTTTGTTCTGTAGTTCGTGCAAGATGCAGCCTGGGACACCATCTGGCCCCACTGACGCTGTGTTTTTGGCTTTTGAAAGGGCTATTTTCACCTGTGCATCTGTGATTTCTGGGACACTACACTTTTCCGGTATTGTTGTGGGTCCTTTTGGGGGTGAAGTTTGCACTGAATCTATCTGCCAGGATGCTGGCAATATCAGTAGGTTCAGTATATTTTGTGCTATTTTGCACTAGTTCAGTGCATATCTGCGAGTTGCCACTTAGATTCTTAACATAGCTAAAGAAGGCTTTGTGGCTATCTTTTGAATCCTTGCCTATTTTTCTTTTAAAGTTAGCCTTGGATGATTTTATGAGGGACCTTAGTGTCTTACTGATACTGATCAGTGATGTATTTCCTTCTTGGGATTTGCTTTTTTTTCTGTACTAGTTTCCTCCTTCTATTGTATAGCCTGTTTATGGCTGGGGTCCACCAGACTGGTTTCCTTCTCTTAGAGGAGTGAGTCTTGGTTTTGCTAGGTATGGCATGATCCATGCATCCTTGTACGTGCTCATAGAGTGCATTTGTAAAGGTTTCTGCATCTTAGGCAGCATTATCCCTTAGCGTGGGGGTGCCTCTGTCTTAAGTAAGGTAAAGTTTGCTTTAGAAAAGTTTTCTACTGTGGTTTTCTTAGTTGGGAACGGTGGTGGGTGTGGACATCCAGAGCGATTAGTTTATGGTCTGATCTAACCAGTGACTGGTTGACTTCCGGTGTGAAACACCTATCGCTCATGTTTGTGATGACCAGGTCCAATATGTTTTCACCTCTGGTAGGGGAGTTTACCAGCTGATCCAGGGCATTTGAGTTGATGAATTCCAGGAAGCGCAGGGCCTGGGAGTTTGTACTCAAGTAGTTTTCCCAGTTAATGGTAGGGTAATTGAAATCGCCCAGTATCAGGGTGTTCGGTAAGACCTTCATGATTTCCAGTGTCTCCAGAAAGCTGGAGTGGTGGTCCTGGGTCATGGAGGGTAAACTGTAGCAGGCCACAATTTGCACTGCAGATTTTCCCGATGTTAGTTGTACATAGATGATCTCAGAGGTATCATGCTGCGCCACTAACCTGGAGGTGCAGGTATCCTTGATGAATATGGATACACCCCCTCCTTTTGTGTTTCAGTCCATATTCTGTGGCCGAAACGTGTGGTTACAAGTTGTAGCCCGGTAGTGCTGGGGTGCTCTCTGCAGCCTTGAACCAGGTTTCAGTTACTGCACAGATGTCGATGTTCTCCATACTGAGGAGTGCTTCGAGCATGTGCATTTTGAGATTTAAACTCCTGGCACTGAATAGCATAACCTTCAGTTTTTTGTTAATTGTGCTGTTTATGGAGGTGAGTTTGACTTTTGAGCCTTACCTAAAAAAGACACTATGCAGCAAGAGCCTTGGTCAGTATTCAAAAGCCTAGGGGTGACAGGTGCAAGCCATCTCTTGCGAAGCAACGCAGCTTATCGAGCATGTCGTCCTAGGCTGCCAGACACTGGATCCACTTTGAATGACACCAGAAGCTTAGCCAATTGTTGAAATTTACAATTTTTTCTTTATACTGAGGTATCATTCTTGGTGAGGGCAGGATGCTACTCAGGGTCAGGGTCATACCAGCCTGGGCTACATGATCAGAGAGCTCTTCCATGTCTCTTTTCATGTAGTCCAGTGAGGTACATCTCAGGTCATTCACACCAACATGAACAATGACAGAGTCATATTTGTACTTGTTCTGGAGTGACCTGAGTGCTTGTGTTATGTGGCAGATTCTGGCTCCCAACAGGCAGCTAACAGTACCCTTCTGCTTGTCCAGCCTAGTGAGTGGGACATCAGTGTGCCTGACTATAGAGTCACCTATTACTAGTGTGTTAGGTATGTTATTTTGCCTTAAGAGCTGTGACTGTGTGGCACACTGATTTTGTGTTTTATGTGTTGTCTGGGTTTGTGATGGGAGGTGCAGGTTGTTTGGTTGTCTGCTTTGGAGGTCTCTGATGCTTTTGTAGGTTTTTATTTAGAGCCTCAGAGTATGATTTTGTGTGTTTATGTGTATTTTTTGCCAGTGTTGGTTTAGTAGGTCTGTGTGCGCCTGGAGGTGTGGTGCAAGTGTTAACTTTCTCCTCTTGACTGTCTGTTCCAGTCTTGGGTGGAAACAGATTAGCCTTCAAGTTTGGCTGTATAATTGCATCTCTCGCATATGGTAGTGTTTTGTGGTAGGAGGAGAGGGTTGTCTGTGTATATGAGGCAGTTGTAACATTGCATCAGGATACCCAGATTCACCAGCTGGACTGGAGAGTACACTTGAAATTGGTCTTTGGTCATGCCTGAATAGTAGGGTGAGCTGCTCAGTCGCTTGGTTGGTGAGGGGTGAATAAAGGAGCCTTGCCCAGCTGGGCAATCAAGTGTTGGGGTATATTAGTGCTTGCTAGTAGGTCTGAGCAAGTGCTGGGCTGTAGGATGCTTTTTGAGTGCTTAGGTTGAGAGTTAGACTAGTTTCAAGGGAAAAACTGAAAAGGAGACTTAGTGGAGCCGGGAATAATTTAACCCTAGCTTACCAGCACTGCCCGGCGCACTAAACCATGCAAACACTTTTTTATAGCAGGGAAATGAAAGATAGAAATTAGCCCAAAATGGCCAATAAACTACTAACTTCTGGGCTGGAACCACTCCTCCAGGGACAGATAGGCTGCTCAAAGCTCCCCTCTCTCACAGGTGAACAGAGAAACTTCCTTCTATCCAAGTAAGGTATGGGCAATCTCAAAAACTTGTAACACAGCCCTGAATTCAGCACTAGCCTGAAAACTGGGCTATATTAGCTTAGAAAGGCAGGAAACAAGGAATTTTTTTTTTTTTTTTTTTTTTAAAGATGAGGCAAAAACAGTAAAAAAATACACTTAAAACAGCTTTAAATGACTACAAACTATGAGAAAAGGCTATCGCACTTTACTGTGTAGCCTACAACAGTTAAATTATTTAAACAAAAAATGACTTTTTAAAAGTTCAGGCAGTCAAATGGTGTGAGGACCTGCAAATCACTTACAGATTTTTTAGCTGTGCAATCATGTTCATACACTGTTGCTTAGGTGGCTAGTTTGACTCACAGCAATGCTAATTCATTTTCTCAGCTAACTGCCATTCACCTTTGCTCAGTGCCCAGGTTTGGAGAAACATGGAACACTGAGGCTGGGGCAAAGAAGAACTTGCTGTAGCCCGTGCATATGAGGGTTTAACAGGATAAGGCTTCCTGAAGGATATGCATTGGATTTTGTTGAACTCAAATAGTTGATAAACCCTAGAACTCCTTTGTATGAGCTGAGTTTGCCACAGAACCTCAGAGAACTATCTATGTCATACAAAAGCCAAAACTACAGCACTGGAAATTGCCTTTGACAAATTAAAGAACTGTAGATGGTGAGGCTTTCCCCTTTTTAAAGGGAGAAACATTGTTAAGGAAGAAATTCAACTGGGGAGAAACTACTTAACTTTGGTTACAGAATGGAGCTCAGCATCAGCTTGAAGAAAAGACACTGTTGTATGAAAAGAGTCCATGATTTTTTTTGTTACTGCTTCTGAGTGATGATACTTCCATTTAAATTTAATTTGTGGAAAGGTTGAAAATAATAAATACATGTTTGTGTTGCCAAAGACTTGTGTGTGTGTGTGTGTGTGTGTGTGTGTGTGTGTGTGTGTGTGTGTGTGTGTGTGTGTGTGTGTGTGTGTGTGTTGCCCCCTTGGAGGCCTGAGGATGTGAGACCTTCCCCAGGACAAAGTAAGGTGTCAGTCTTGTCAGGCTGCTTGGAGTTTGCATCTTATACTAATGATAGCTAGCTACTGTGGTAGCATTGTCGCCTCACAGTAAGACATTGTCATGCTCGATTCTCAGCTAGAGTGTCTTCTGTGTGGAGACATGCGTGAATGGGCGTACCTTCATTGAAGGTTGTGCGCCAGGGCCGGCAACTTGGCATGTAAAAATCTACTGCCAATCATTAGCGGACCGGAGCTCCACTGTGGCGACCCCTAACCGGGAAAAGCCAAAAGACATGACAATGACTAATGATAGCTAGCTAATATAGCCCACTGTTTATTTCTGAACTATGCTGCTGCTGTTATTTCGGAAAATATTGTTCTCTCCTTTCATTTTACAAATCCCCAGTTAGTTTCGTATTTAAATTCTTAGTGCCTGTATGCAGACTTGTAAACTAGTGAGTACTGAGATTTTGTTGAACCTTGTCTGTAAAATTATTTTCATAAACACATTTATTTAAACAAACACTATGATAGTGAAACAGCCATGGACAGTCTGTAATGTATAAACCATAAATTATTTATTGCAGTAAAAATCGATAAGCGCTTTCGCATTAAGCTTCATCTGTTTCTGATGAAGCTTAATGCAAAAGCGCATACCAATTTTTACTGCAATAAATAATTTATGGTTTATGCATTACGGACTGTCCATGGCTCTTTCACTATCATAGTGCTCGTTTACATTTGTTTTTGGATAGTTTTTGGTAGTGAAACCCTTACTGCATGGATTATCCATTTTTTTATATCCATTTATTTATTTAT
Source organism: Protopterus annectens (assembly GCF_019279795.1). Taxonomy (NCBI): domain Eukaryota; kingdom Metazoa; phylum Chordata; order Ceratodontiformes; family Protopteridae; genus Protopterus; species Protopterus annectens. The sequence continues at coordinate 1,295,097,325 of NC_056726.1, read as the reverse complement.
TGACATTTGATTACCGGGACATTCCGACTGGGTAGAAGCCCATTTTCAGCAGAGGCCCAGGGAGAAAAGCTGCAAATTAATGCAAACATTTTAAGAAAAATAATCTTACAATCTTCAAAAATAAAACAAAAACATCTGCAGTTTAAATAATTATAACACATTACACATAATATCAAAACATTGGTTAAGAATCGATACAAGGTATATTTAGAAACATTTTTGACAGTTTGCAGAGAAGTTAAAGATAAGTTAGTCTAATACAAACAGGAATTATAATATGAAGTGAGGGAAAAACAGGCTTATGGTATACTTACAGAGAAAGTCAGGGAATAGAACTAGATAGCAATAAGGAAGAAGGTGAAAAAGGCAGAGTAAGGAGGTATAAGGAATGTGACAAAAGGAAATACTGCCAGCCCAGCTAGCTGGAATTTTGTAAATATTTATATGTCATTTGTGAATATTAATATGATTTATATAGAAGTGTGACAGAAGGAGATAGTGCCAGCACAGCTATCTGGAATTTTGTTAATAATCCATATGTCATTTGTGAATATCAACATGATTCATATGCTTGTCTTACAAATGTATTAGAACTGTATGTTATGTGTATATTAAACTGCTGGTACAGAAGTGGGTGTTGAACAGGGTTTGTACAGTATTAAACATTAATGTATTACCACAGCGTCCCCTGCTGGATTAGAACAGGAAATGTATATAAACTATTGTACATGTGTAAATGTATATGTTTTAACAGTGGGAACTAGAACACAGAGGGTTAACTTGTAAAACTTCAAGAAAATAGTTGAAATTAAATAGTTTTATGATTGTGCTATAAAAGTTAGTTTTAATGCACAAGGAGATAGGATGTGTAGAACTAGGGTGTCTTCTACATTGTTTTGCAAGTGTTTTATTATTTTATGTCTTCCAGCAGTTGCAAGGATCTGAGTGATATGTATTTTTCACAGCAGATGCTAAAATGTTGGTAGTTTCCGACAATGGGGGTTTAGCTTGGGAACTTAAGTCAGGTGACAAAAAGTGATGTCATCCAAGCTAACCCAGCAGTAATATTTGATATTAATTTTAGAACTCTCAGAGAGAGAGAGAGAAGGGGGGAGGCATTTTGTATCTTGTCTTTGACCTAGAAACATTCACTCATCACTTCTGCCTGTTGTTGTCCTGTAACTAAGTTTTTAAGGCATAGTAACCCCAAAACAAAACACGTGCAACACATAGCTCACAAAGCCAGTGTGCCGAACAGTCACAGCCCTTAAGGCTAAACAACACACCTGATACACATGTAATAGGTGACTCTATCGTCAGGCACACTGACGTCCCGCTCACCAGGCTGAGCAAGGAGAAGGTCACTGTGAGCTGCCTGTCGGGTGCTAGGATCCGCCACATAACACAAGCACTCAGGTCACTCCAAGGCAAGTACAAATATGACTCAGTCATTGTCCATGCTGGTGTGAATGACCTGAGATATACCTCCCTGGACTACATGAAAAGAGACATAGAGGAGCTCTCTGAGCATGTAGCCCAGGCCGGTATGACCCTGACCTTGAGTAGCATCTTACCCTCACCAAGAATGATGATACAATATGAAGACAAGATGATCAATTTCAACAATTGGCTTAAGTATTGGTGTCATTCAAAGGGGATCCAATGCCTGTCAGCCTGGGATGACATGCTCGACAAGCCACGATGCTTCGCTAGGGATGGCTTGCTCCAGTCACCCCTGGGCTTTCAGATATTGGCAAAGGCTCTTGCCACCCCCATAGTGCCTTTTTTAGGCAAGGCTCAAAAGACAAACCCACCTCCATAGGTATCACAAGGGATAAGAAACTAAGAGTAATGCTACTCAATGCCAGAAGTCTAAACCTCAAGATGCATGCACTTGAAACTCTCCTTAGCATGGAGAACATCGATATCTGTGCAGTAACAGAAACCTGGTTCAAGGCTCCCAAGAGCACCCCAGCACTATCAGGTTATACCTCATACCATGTTTGTCAGTCCCAAAACTTGGACCGAACCACAAAAGGAGGGGGAGTATCAATATTCGGCATAGATTCCCACACCTCCAGGTTGGTGGCACAGCAAGAAGCAAACTAACAGTGGATAAAACTGCCTTCCAGTTTATAGCCTGCTACAGACCACCCTCCCAAACCCAGGAACCCCACTCGGCCTTCCTGAGAACACTGGAAAATATGAAGGTCTCTCCAAACACTATTATAGTGGGTGACTTCAACTACCCAAACATAGACTGGGAGCGTTACTCTAGCTCCAACACCCTAGCCCAAAGGTTCCTAGAATTTATAAACTCAAATGCTATGGAACAACTTGTTACCAATCCCACAAGAGGGGAAAACATACTGGACCTGATCATCACCAACATGGGGACTCTATGCTCCAGACCAGAAGTGTATACCTCACTGGTAAGATCAGACCATAAACTAATCTCACTAGATATTCACATCCCGACCCCAGCCCCTGCCCAGAAAACCACAGTGAAAAACTTCTCTAAAGCAAATGTCACACTCCTCAAAACCGAGGTGGAATCCTTCAAAGCCCCCAGGCCTGTGGAGAATACGGCCCAGACCACAGAATCCTTTATAAACGCATTCTATGAACACCTTCAGGAATGCATGGATCATGCAATCCCAAACAAAACCAAGACCCAATCCTCCAAAGGCAGGCATCCTGTCTGGTGGACCCCAGCCATAAACAAACTATACAACAGAAGGAGGATGCTACTACATGATAGAGCAAAATCCCAAAAAGGGAAGGCATCTCTGATCAGTATTAGCAAAAAACTATGGGCACTCATAAAATCGTCTAAGGCCAGCTTCGAGAGAAAAATTGCCCAGGACACTAAGGATAATCACAAGGCTTTCTTTAGGAAGAAGATGGATTATTTGTACCACCAAAAGCGCTTACCAAATAAATGGATTTGTTGCAGTGATTATAATGTGAATTTTATTAGCTTTTTACCAGCTTTCTCCTACCACTCCACTCGCTTCTTTTTCATTTAAGTGGTTTGTGGTATTTTTCCCTTTCTTTAGTTATGTTAGGAACCTGGGTGGGAATTCCCAGATATGCTCAGAATTAGTCCAAAATGACAAAAAATACACTGAACCCACAGACACTGCCAACATCCTAGCTGACAGGTTCAGTGCAAACTTCTCCCCCCCCTTCCCCACCAAAAGGGCAAATATCTATCCCAGCAGAGTGCTGCCCCCGTGACATCTCATATGCTCAGGTAAGAGCCGCCCTCTCCAAAGCAAAAAACACAGCATCAATGGGACCAGATGGTGTCCCGGGCTGCGTCCTACATGAACTCCAAGAAGAACTAAACCCAAACATAAAACTAAACCCAAACATAAAACTACTGTTCAATCTCAGCCTTACTACAGGATATGTACCCAAAGAGTGGCGTACAGCAACAGTGGTCCCTCTCCAGAAAGGTGCGGATCCTGGAAACTATTGCACCATAAGCCTGACTAGCTTGGTCTTCAAAGCTATGGAAAGGATCATCATGGACCTCATAAATAAAGATATTGGGGACCTACAGACACTGGAACCTATCCAGTTTGGCTTTGTTAAGGGCAGATCCTGCCTCTTAAACCTGGTCGATTTCTTTGAAACAGTCACCAAGGCCATTGACGAGGGGAAGGTGGTCCACACAGCCTACCTGGACCTCGCAAAAGCCTTCGATACAATACCCCACTCGGGCATTTTAGATAAGCTCACCAGCTTAAATATAAACCCGTATGTCACTAGATGGGTTGGAAACTGGCTCAAGGACAGAACCCACATGGTTAGAATTGCTGGAGCCATGTCAGACTCCAAACCAGTTACAAGTGGCATCCCACAAGTCTCAGTCCTGGGACCTCTCTTGTTTGGTATATATTTCTCGGAGGTACAGGCCAACATGGAAGGACTGTGGCTGACCAAGTTCGCAGATGAGTGCAAACTGGGCACCATAATCGATTCTCCAGCCGACACAAGCATCCTACAAAAGGGCCTATAGAAACAGACAACTGGTGCCAGAGCCATGGCCTCAAGCTAAACACCAAAAAGTGTATAGTCATCCCCTTCGGCAAAAACAAAGTGCCCACAAATTACCACATACATGGTAATCCATTAAGTACGGAAGAAGTAATTAGGGACCTGGGGACCCAAGTTGATAGCAATCTCTCATTCGACAACCATGTGGCCAAAGTGATGGTTAGAAAAATATTTTATATAGCCCACCTAACCATGAAGGGATTCACATCTAGACCAGGGGAGGTCATCGTGCCTCTTTACTCATCCCTCATCAGGCCCATAATTGAGTACAATGCCCCTTTTGGGATGTACCTTACCAGACACCTGCAGCAACTGGAAAGACCCCAAAAGTACCTCACCAAGAGGATCAAAGGGCTCAAACAGATGCCATATGCTGCCCAGTTAAAGAAATCCCAGCTCTACTCAGTGGCATACCGCCTGCTCAGAGGCGATCTGTGCCTGATGTATAAAGCCATGTCCAACCCGGAATTAATGGGCATGCTGCACCTCAGAAAATCCAAATCCCATTGAGCTACATGGCTAAAACCAACCATTAAGGATAATGAAATTACCCCCCCTGGGTATAGTATCTTTAGAATGGACCGTAAAACCAAAAAGGGAGGTGGAGTAGCAATTCTCTACAAAGCACAACTACAAATTAGTATAATAAATCTTAACCTTCCTCTAGACAATAATGCAGAAGTAATCAGCTCAAAACTTCAAATCAGCCCTAGTAAAGCCATTAATATAATTTGTGTTTATCTCCCCCCAGGCAATAACACTAACACTTTAGAATGTATCCTTAGCTTTCTGTCAAACAACCTCCCCCAAGAAACACTAGTTCTATGCGACTTTAACATCGACTGGAATTCCTGTAATAATATTAACCCTACATCCCATATAAACCTTTATGGCTTCACTCAACTCATAAACTGTCCAACCAGAACTGTTAAATCCAACAACCATGAATCTATCCTAGACTGGATTCTGATTAATACCCCCCAACAAACCTACCAATCTGGTACCCTCCCAGATGATCTAAGCAACCACTGTAAAACTTATGTCATTAGACACAAAATCAACCTAACCTTACCTGCCACCCTTAGAACACTACGAACAAAAAAATATTTTAACTCTGAACATTTTCAAGCTGATCTAAAACGTTGTAATTGGTCCTCACTAAAATATATACCTCTTAATGATGCAGTAGAATACTTTAACTCTACATTCTTATCAATTCTAGACCAACATGCCCCAACCCGTACCATCAGAACCAAAACAAAAGTAGCCCCCTGGCTAACTAACAATACTAGGCATAAAATCAAACTTAGAAACAAATCTTGGTCTAAATGGCGTACCACTAAAAATCTAACTGATCGCCAAAACTTTAGAGAGCTTAGAAACAGCACTAAAAGAGCTATCCTGACAGACAAAAAAAACTATTACCTTCAGTTACAGCATAACACTAATAAGGAACCTAAAAGATTCTGGACCAGTATTAACAATCTTCTATCTCCAGGTAATTCCATCACACCTAATCCCTGTGACTCTAACCCAGAGAACCCTAAACAAACAGCAAATGACTTCAACTCATTCTTCACGAATACTATCCAAACACTTACTAGTCATCTATCTCCTGATACCTCTAATCTACTTCCACCTACATCAAATTCACCTCCTACCCTCCACTTACAACCTGTCTCTACCTCTTTTATCACATCACTGCTCCAAAAGTTAAAACCTACCACTCCCTCTGCAGACAAATTGCCTGCAGAATTCCTGCAAATAGGTGCCAAAGCCTTAGCCTACCCTATTTCTATCCTGATCAATAGATCTATAGAAGAAGGAATCTTCCCATCTATCTGGAAGATATCTCATATCATCCCACTACATAAAGGGGGAAACTCTAATGATATCTCCAAATTTCGACCAATAGCTCTCCTCTCTCCAATCGCAAAAATCATGGAAAAATGTATTCACAAACAAATACTAAATCACCTTCACAACAACAACCTACTTTCTAACTGTCAGCATGGTTTCAGACCCTCACACAGTACCACCACTGCTTTACTCTCCTTCACAAACTCCATTAAAACTAACCGCAACAAAAACTATATATCATCCTCTGTCTTCATCGACCTATCCAAAGCTTTTGATATGGTGAATCATAAACTTTTACTACACATCCTAAAATCTCTGGCTCTTGATAATCTTGCCTTATCCTGGTTTGCATCTTACCTAGAAAATCGTCAGCAGGCAGTACTGTGGAAAAATTCACTTTCAAATCTTCTACCTATTTCCTTAGGCGTACCTCAAGGCTCTATCCTAGGCCCTCTGCTATTTTCAGTCTTTATTAATGACCTTCAATCTGCAATCCCACATACTACCTGCATACAATACGCAGACGACTCAACTATAATCTGTTCCGCAAACTCTCAAACTGAACTCCAGTCACTTACTCAAAAAGCTTTTAACACTGTAGAACAATGGTTCTCTTACCGCTGTTTACTCCTTAACCCTAAGAAAACCAAACTACTACTTTTTTTCACCTACTCGGAAATCAACTAAACCTTACTTTACTCTTACATCCACTGACGGAACACTCATCTCTCCTGACCAGACCACAAAACTTTTAGGTATAACTATTGATAATAACCTCAACTTCGACTCCCACATCAATAACACCATAAAATTAGTTAATAAAAAAATAGGATCCCTTTATAGAATCAAACCTTTCCTAATACCCACAGCAAGGTCCACCATTGCTAGATCTCACCTAATCTCCACTCTTCTCTATGCTTCCCCCATTTACACTAATCTTTCCAAAAACAACATGAAGAAACTAGAAACATCCTATCATAACATAGCTAGATTCGCTGCTGGATCTCCTTTTCGAACTCATCACTGCTTAAACCTAAAAGAACTAGGCTGGATAGAACTTCCTAACCAAATTATACTGCAACAGATCTTAATTGCTTATAAGATTCTATATCAGCCAACCAACACACCAATACTTTCTAGCCTTATTTCTCCATATAACAACCTGAAACAACTTCGTTCTTCTAATAAACTTCTGATTAATACTACCAAACCTAACAATAATGCAGGTGACAGTTTATTTTCCAACTCTGTTGGAAAAGCATGGAATAAACTACCCTCTGATATCACTTCTTTAACCTCTTTCCAACTCTTCAAACACCAACTAAAAGTTTATCTCAATAAACACTGGCTTTGCTCCTGCACTAATCCAGAGTAATGCTAACTCTTTTCCCTACCATTACCCTTAATAACAAATAAAAAAAAAAAAAAAAAAAAAAAATATTTTTTTAACTAACAATTTTATATTTAATTTTTTTATCCATTTTATTTGTTTTATTTGTTATGATTGTTATGTAACATTTTATGCCTTTGTGTGAAAATGTATAACTAGTGGAGCTTTTCTCCCCGGGCCTCTACTGAAAATGGACATATATCCAGTTGGACTAGCCCGGTCAACAAATGTAAAATAGAAAAAAAAATAAAAATGTGCTCGAGAGACTTGAACCTCAGCACTGAAATAATTAGGACATGCTGGAGGGACAGATTCATAACCCAGAGGCTCCCTTCACTCTGGAATAAAATCCCAGTCCAGGTTAGGCAGAGTCTCTCATTGACTCTCTTCAAGAGGAATCTTGATGAGTGGATGGGAGATCGTAGATTTACTCTGGGTATCACTTCTGTGTCATTGTTAGACAGAGGCACAGTATACTAACCTCGAAAAAGGGCATAGCAAAATTAATTTAAAATGGGTGGCGAAAGCCAAACACACTCTGGCTGGGCTTGTAAATGCCCTAGGGCAGACAGCCTAGTATGAACCTATGAACTCTTTTAGATTCAGATAGGAATACAGTAAAGTATAGTTTAGATGTTGTCTTTGTTTATCTGAGACTGTCCTGCAATGTTATTTTAAATATTTCCTGTGATTTTGAACTCTGATATAACTGATTACTTACTAAGTATTGTCTTATTCTTTTACTATTAGATTTATTTAAACCATTCATTTATGGCCGGTCTTTTAGAGATATTTTAAGCTCTTCTATTAGGGGACAATGTACAGGCCACTCCTAATAGCCTGGTGCTTGTTCAAACTACCATTTGGATTAATAGTAACATTACACAGTAGGATTGGACAGCCCAGGTTAAGGGCCTTAAAGTAGCTGATAAAGAGTGTCTGGTGGCAGTCTGAACTATCTTATAGTCTGGGCAGAAGGAGGCATAGCTAGTAAACCTTTGCCAGCCTTTCCCAGGTGTGTGTGTGTATGTGTGTTTCTATATAAATCAAACCTCAAAGTGTGTGTGTGTGAGCTACTTGGGTAGGGACATGAAACACTGGTTGGACAGAGAGGGTGCTGGAAGTCTTAGCTTGGCCACTCAGCTGAGATCTCAAATCTATTACTGTGTCAATGGGGAGTCTTATTGGGGATCTGGAGAAAAAGGGAGAAACCAGCCCCAGACTGACTGCGGTCTCTCTGTGCTCCTCCCAGTATTGTACATCCTCCACTGTGGCCAGTGGTGAGGATTGAGGCTGCTTGGTTACTGGGGCAGTGCTGGGGCATCACAAGGAATAAAAATTAACTTGTTCACATTTAGGGATATAGTTTATCCTGGTTTTGAGCTAGGACAGAGTCAGATTTTAGCTAGGAAGTCTGTCAGAGTGGTTTTGAAAGATGGGAGGGAGGGTATACACCTGATGGATACAGGTGAGGAGTTATAGGCCTTAGCAACCTTGTACAAGTACAGACAATGCCCAGCAGATTTGCTAGGTCTGTAGACAGACAGGAGTTTTTGGTCACTGGATCGCAATGACCAACTGGGAACACAGTTTTGTAGAGTAATTTTAGTGATGGAAAGGCAGATGGTTGTTGGATAATTTTATAGGTGGTAAGAAGTGTATATGTTAGTTGATTTGACAGTTATAACCAATTTAGACATTTCAGTGCTATACTGTGGTGAGTTCTGAAAGGGCTAGTTGAAGCAAATTTAGCAACTTTGTTATAGCACTGTTCAAGTTTTAATTTTTGTGAAACCTGGAGGACAGTAAGGATGGGAGCATCATAAAGAAGAGAGGAGAGATGTAGTGGCAAGTGTAGTTTGAGTTGCATCAGTGAGAATGTTTTTGGCTCTGTAAAGCATCCCTAGTTTTTGAGGAGTTTGTCTTATACAGTTTTGTATATGCAGGTCAAACTTTAGATTATCATCCACTATTACCCCTAATAGTTTGCTATGAGAAGTGTCTTCAATGGTTGTATTATCAAGAGGGAGGACTTTAAATTTTGTTTCTTCATGAGAGAGGAATTTGGGGGAAAACAATGAATACTTTTTTGGGTTGAACATGAGTTGTGACTTACAAAGCCATGTTTCAGTGGTTGTTAAACTTTCTGAGTAATTATTTGGAGATGTATCATGTTGTCAGATCTACAAATGAGACTGGAATCATCCGTGTATTGTATTAGGGTGGCCTGTTGTGTGGACGTATAGAGGGTGTTGGTGAAAATGTTAGTAGAGGGGATCAAGGATAGAGCCTTGTGGTACACCAGTGGTGACTGGGAGGAGAGCATGGAGTGCCATTTTACTAACGGATACCTATTGCACGGGTAGCTTTTGAACCACAGAAGGATGGGCTGAGAGAGACGTAGCGAGGACAATTGAAGTAGGAGTTTATTGTGGCAAAGTCTGTTGAAAGCTTTACACAAGTCTACAAATAATGAAGAGACTAGTTTGCCATTACCTCTAGCTTTACTGACAGTATCTATATGCACTGAATGGAAGTGATAGTACTATGGGAAGGATGGAAGCCATGTTGTGTAGGGGATAGGAGTTTTTCCTGCAGGAGATGGTCTAAAAATTGTTTTTGAATAAATTTTTCAAGTATTTTGGTGAGGGGAGATAAGATTGCGACAGGTCTAAAGTTATCCCAGATAGACCTATTTATAAGGGCTGAGAAGGGATAGGCAATGCTACTGGCTGCTATTTTTAGGTCCTTGCTTGGAACGTAAGCATCTGAAGAAGTGCACGGTTTAAGTCTAAGAGTAGTTTTATACAGGATGCAGGCACATGTTTGAAGGTGAAAGTGGATGTGGTGATATATGGCTGTTAGGCAGGGAAAGGATTAGATGTCGAAAAATCCTTAGAGATGCTATACTACCTATAAAATAAGAGTCAAACTGTATTGCAGTTTCAAGTCATGAGTAATCTGAAGAGGGGTTACTACAAAGTAAATTATTTGATACTTCTGACATTTCTCTGAACATGGGTTTTGTATCTTTTCTGAACAGCTGTTCTCTACAGTCAAAATAATTTTTACATCTTTATAAATCTAAGTGCATTTGGACAGGATTCATGCAGTAATCATTAGATGTGACCTTATTTGTAATCTACATTCTATTCAGCACTTTTGTTATGTGTATTTTAGGATGTTTGCTATACAATGGCAGTAGAGCTGATATGTAATTTATTCCTCTTGGGCTACATCTTACCCTTATAGTGATCACATGAACAGCCAGGGTCAGGCACTGACTTTAGGAAGTAGAATGCCAGGCCTTTCTCCACATTGCACTTTTGATGAGGTGAATATCTTGGCATCCAAACCTTGTATGCATAATAAGATGGTTATGATGGTCTTTTCTCAGAAGATGCCTAACAGCAATATCTTTTTCCTGATTTCATCATGCAACATTCCATGTACGTTATTATCATTATGGGGTGGTATGGTGCCTTTTCCTGCTAAGTCCTCTGGTCTTATGTCTCCACAGTCAGTCCTACCCTCGCTGTCACTATGTGTAAGTACCATCAAGAATTCTAGACAAATCCAGAAATAATAGGAAGTCAGAGGCCCAGACTGCTCTTATTCACTTAAAAAGTTGATAGAATAACTGTTTTTTCAGTAACATGCATTTTTTTGGGGGCAAACAAAGTATGAAGCACTAAAGTCTGGCTTTAATGAGGGACAGGGCAAAATCAGGGACAAATTTAAACTTTTGAACAGCTGAGAGGTATGGTATGGCATGGAGCTCTGCATATTTTTGCAGTGTCTTCATTAGTTGTATAGGAGTATTTCAGTTTTGGTCCACCTAAAACATGCTTGTTGATAAGCTACACTAAACTGTTCATATATATGATGTCTTAATCTTTTCTATTAGTCCAAGTTCTGGATAAAAAGAGTTCCTGAAGGACCAGTTCATTTTCTTGGTTAACAAACAGATAAAATTAAAATAGAATAGATTACAGTCACAAAACTACTTTTAACATTAATGATCTTCCAGCATTTTATGTGTTATAATAAAAGAAACTGCATGTTTCAATAACACCCTTCTACATTCTATAATAATTAAAATTAAGAGAATTTGGAGCTCGTGGGCTTGCTGTACGACTGCAAGGGGTTAGAGCATGCTCAATGGCAGTAGTATGGCTATGTACCAGTGTTCTCAGTCCTCATTGACCCTGGATATGGATTAGGCTAAGCCCAGGGAAGGCTAATGCAGGTCTGGTAGACCCATAAACGAGAAGAGTCCACTGCTGGGGGGGGGGGGGGGGGTTACCTTAGAAGCTTGAGGATGAGGCTGCTGCAGTTGTAGTAAGTGTGTAATAATGTGTTACCACAACAGGCAACTGCACAAGTGTTAATGGTACTGCAACTACAACTTTCATTACAATGAGTCCAGTGTCCTTCCTGTTAATTTTTCAAAGTTTCTTAATCACAAGCAGCACTAGTTTAAAGCTGTATAACATAAAGGGTGTATATCTTCATTTATATGAGCTACTCCTGTATGAGAACAAACAAGTAAGCCTCTTTTGAAGTAAAAACTTGAGTTCCCAGTCTGCTGAACATACAAGTTTGTTTGTGTCTTTCGGCTTTTCCCGGTTAGCAATCGCCACAGCGGAACTCCGGTCCGCTAATGATTGGTAGTTGATTTTTACGTGCCGCGTTACCAGCTCTGACGCACAACCTTCAACGAAGGTACGCCCATTCACGCAGGTCTCCACGCAGAAGACGCTCTAGCTGAGAATCGAACCGGACAGCGTCTTACTGTGAGGTGACAATGCTACCGCAGCACCACATACAAGTGCACATCAGAAATACAATTTTCGGTTAAAAATGATGCACATTTGGACACACAGTGTTATGAACAATATCACAAATCAACACAGGCACAAACCTACACCACAAAGTCTGTTTTTTTTCTGCACATGTATGGTGGCCCTTACTGAAAACAGGCCATGGTCCACTGACATGAACAGAAACGTGTTCATTAAGATAATAATTAGCTGGATATCCAGTCACAACAAAAGAATGTGCCTCTTCATGGTGGTGATTGCTAACTGGGAAAAGCCGAAAGACACAAACAAACATGTATGTTCAGCAGACTGGGAACTCAAGTTTTTACTTTAAAAGAGGCTTACTTGTTTGTTCCCCAGACTCTGGAATAGATTGCCCATACATGCCAAGCAGAGTGCCTCTTTGGACCTCTTCAAGAGGAACCTTGACGATTGGATAGGAGAAAGGAAATTCACCCCAGGGATCACATCAGTCACCCTGCTAGACAGGGGTCCAGGAAAGTAAATAATGTGGGAAGAAATAGCCAGGGAATTGTTATGGCTAGGCTTGTATAGGCCCTAGGGCTGATAGCCTAGTACCAACCTATGAACCTATGGAATATAATCTTACATTTTCTATAACATAAACAAATATTTTTGAAGCATCTAAGCTTTCACAAGCTGTCACCTTACCCAAACTCTAAAACAAGCTGTCATGGCCTACTGCTTTCTTAATAAATTACCTTATTCTTTCATAAAACACACTGGATAATTAATTTATCTGCTTCCTTTTATTCATCAGGAAATATTATTGCTATTTATAATTTAAGGCAGAAACGTCATGTCTATTTAATTTTAGTGCCTGAAGTACTACACAGAAATCAATTTACTTATAAAGGCTAGCTAGTGATTTTCTTGAGTTGTACTTTCATGCTCGCAGTCACAACCAACATGTAAAAAATGCAGTGCTCCCAGTATGCACATATGCCAGTTAGTTGCCATATGCAAATATCACAAATTATTTTTTTACTAATACAAAATAATAGCAATATACTGTCTTTTGTTTTGGATCTGACTAGATGAATACAACTTATAAAGGGAAAAATGAACATACGTAGCTTAAATTACTTTTTCCACAGATTACCAACTCAAAAGGCTTAATAAATAAAATTAAAAAAAATTAAACAAAACATCATGCATAAGTAAATAAATACTTTTAAATATAGTGGTGACCTGAATTAGCAAACCAGGAGCCCATATTTAACTATGTATAGTCTTTAACTAGCTAAGAAAGTTTTGTCCAAACATATAAACATACCTATTATTTTTAACATTCATAGCTATAATTTTCTAAATCATTATATAGCACTTCTGGTCAGAAACCAGAAGGAACTTATTTTCATATGAATGAGTTATCCCTATGTACTATAGTTTAAATATTAAAAATCCTATAATCTTCTAAAGTAGGCATCTAATCAGTAAGCAGGGATTAGATACAGCAATGTTGACTTCACAGCAGGCATCAAGACAACCAAACAAATGATACAAGGCTTCTAAGGGCCCTAGGGTCGTTGGTCTAGTAACCCCCTATCATCCTATGATCATTTTAAGGAAACAGAATATGCGTAACTGGTTAGAGTGAAGTTTATCATATATCCACTACTAAATCACCCTTTGTAAGAGAAACAATAGGATGCAGCCTATGCAAACTAAGCACAAAGTCAAGTGAGCAGTAAAAGCTGAAATGTTTTAGCAGGAAAGGGTACATTACGATCAATAACATTTGTAGCATAATCATGCACTATATTAAAGCCAAGTGTTCTTCATTTATTTACTCTTAACAGCATTCGCTTAAGGCAATTAAAAGCACAAAGAGTTGTTTTCCACAAATAAGTGCTAAAAATAAATTCATCATGTGAAACCTCAGGAGATTCTTTCTTTTACAGCCTCACAGCATAACCATCATACCTCTCAACTGTTCAGATTTTTGCATAACGTCTAGCTTTCTGCCTCATATTTTTGGTCTGTTCCTCATAAAATTTGTGGGTTTCTGGCAAATCATTGAAGATCAAAGTCACTAAATAATGACAGACATTTGAGTTTCAGACTTTTTATCCTTTAGAAATACATAACGCAACACCTATTATTCTAGCAAATGTCTAAGTTTATACGAGAAATATTTCAATTTCTTGCCCGAGAGGTATGATAGCCAAGTATATTTAAACATACTGAAAGCATGGCAGGAAAAAGGAATTCTTTGGTTCAAGTCTGAAGCCATCAGCAGAGGAAGAGGGCTGCAGAAGTACTGAGACAAAAGCAGAAAATCCATACACGGGGCAAAGAAATTATAGATAAAGGCATTTAGTAAGGTAAGCAGATCTGTGGTAACATAATTATGATGACTTGAAAGATATAAGCAAAGATGGTGATTATATAGAAATTGGGTAGGGTTTATCTGTTTAATACGGTAAGGTAAGATGATGACAGACAAATGTGAAAAGGTGAGAAGGATAAGCTTAAAAGAACAGAGACCAAAAGCCATTTTAGAAGACTGATGAGACTAGTTAAAGGGCTGAAATGAAGGGGTTGAGAACCAAACATAAGTGAATTGTGGGGAGTAAATGTAGGACCCTAAGAATTAACAGAGGGTGGCTATTTAGCTCTACAACAAAGGGGATCACAGGTAAACATAAGTGAATTCTGGGAAGTGTAGGGTTCTATGAATTAACTGACAATAGGTCCACAAGTGTATGTTTGCATGCATATGCGTGTGTTTATGGACGGGGACCTGAAAGCACAAGGAGAGGCTCACAGAACTGTGGCAGGAAGAGAACATTTTATAGGCCAAAGGTAGGAGTCCTGATTGTTGAAACTCAGTGTCAGAAAATGACACAGCATATCAAGTTAGGTACATGGCATGAAATGGGCTGCAGAGAGTTATGTTTGGTTAAAAGGCAAGAATACTTTTACATTAGGGAGGTCTGGAGAGAGTTAGAAAGGCTAAAAAAATTCCCTAACATACTGCCTACTAAGTATGTTGTATGAGAAGAAAGTTGGGGTGAAAAGTAGATTATATATCAGCATATTTTTTATTTTCAAAGCAGTGGTAGGCAAGGAGCGAAGCAGAGCATAAAAGTATCAAAGTCATCCAATGACAAACACAAGTGAAGTGACATATGTGATTTCGAATGAGATATATATATATTTTTTATATCAATAGATTTGTGATCCTATATATTTATTTTATTATGTCATTCATTTATATGTGTTATCATATACATTTTTTATACTTTTTAAATATATGTATATGTTTCTTATGAAATGAAAGCATATACACATTTGATGTTTTTATGCTTAGGTTTTTGAAAACAGAATATTTCATGTTACCCTTTTAAATATGTAATGAGCTTGTTGTAATGAACTTTCAACTTAGTATTACCCATATAAATAGAGTAACTATGATTGATTAATTTTGAAATAGACCTGAAGAAGCTACTTACAGCGAAAGCGCTTGTCTGTCCAATAAAGAGTTTTACTGCTCAATATTCATACTCGTGGATTGACTTTGTCATTGGATGACTTTGATACTTTTATGCTCTGCTTCGCTCCTTGCCTACCACTGCTTTGAATTTATTTTTTATCTGTTTGGCAAAGGAGCGTTTATCCAGTAGGTGGCTATTCATTTTTTCATATTTTTTATTTAATTTGCTAAACAGGTGAACTCACAAGGTACAACAATCTCATTTCTAGATCTTATCAGTAGCTCTTTCTAGATAAGAACAGTGAACTGCTCAGTTTTCTTTAGGATATGGTTACCTTTAAAGTCAAGAGGTGAAAGATTAAGAACTGTCTGGGGAGTATTACAAAAGAAAATACGGTTGCATCTGGATAGCATCCAGATTATACTGCTTTTGTGACGAACAGTTCCTGTTTGGTGAGATAACTGAAATGGTTCTATTGCCTCTGGTGTTGTATATGCACCTTTTTGACTGAAGAGAAATATGTGGTGACAATCATTCTCTCAAATGTAACAGTTTGTGCAAACGGTGCAGTTAAACACTGAATTGAGTCTCAAGAATGGCAGTAGTTGTAGGGAGGAGTACAGATGCGAACAAGAGAAACTCTGCACGACATTGAAATATTTTAAATGCCAAGCAAACCTCTATTACTGTCTTTAGAAGTTATTATAATATCAGGGCCTAATTACAAAAGACTTGGTCTCAGTGCTAAGTGACCACTTACACTGAGAGCAGGGTGAGAACATGTCTTTTGGAATCGGGTCCCCTGTGTAAGTCTGTTTATAGTTGGACCTTGCAAAGAAGTCATTTACACTGAGAGTAATTCTTTTGGAATCAGGACAGGCTTACACTGACAGTAATTATTTTGGAATTTGGCCCTAGATGTGCTTATAAAGTATCTACATTGCTTAGTACACATCTGTATACTGTTTAATATATTCTTTTACCACTCAGTGTCTTTGACCAAAGAACCCCATCTATCAGAGTCATACGTCAGATCAATCATTCCTTTTGCATTTTTGACCCGTCTACCCCATGCCAAGGTCTACTGACTTCTTTGTGAAAAGTGCTTTTAAAGCTGAGTGCTGCTGAAATCAGGATTTGAGCAATGGTATAGTGGTCCACAGCAGCTAAGGACCATAATTCCAGAAAGTACCGGTCAGATATCCCTATCCTGGACCATGATGCGAGGCAGACAGCATTAACTCAGTCTGTGAACCACTGCACAAAACCATCACTACCCTTCAAGTCTGAATGCTGTTATGCCAATGTCCTAAGAATGGCTCCAGCAGATGCCATGGACAGCATGCACCACTATGTCCTAAGGCACCACTCTGAAAAAGAACTTTGGTTAATTAATCTCTTCTCCTTTCCACCCCATATACTGTCTATCTGGACTTGTACTAAAATGTAGTTAGTGGACCGAGCTGATGGATACCATAGCTTTGAATTAGCAAACCAGGAGCCCAGATTTAACTATGTATAGTCTTTAACCAGCTAAGAAAGTTTTGTCCAAACATGTAAACATACCTAAGGAATTAAGAACATATTTTCATTTTCTGTGAGCCAGTCCTTGCACTGAGTCTTTCTCCTAAATACATGTCTCATGTCTAAGCCCCAATTATGTACCGGGTACATCAGTTTAGT
Organism: Protopterus annectens; assembly: GCF_019279795.1. Classification (NCBI taxonomy): domain Eukaryota; kingdom Metazoa; phylum Chordata; order Ceratodontiformes; family Protopteridae; genus Protopterus; species Protopterus annectens. The sequence goes on along the minus strand of NC_056726.1, from coordinate 1,295,080,043 downwards.
CAGGAGATGAAGAGAAGCCCCCCTAACACCTCCAGTGCAGAAAAAAGAAGGAAGACAGGAAACAATTATCTGAGTGACAGCTCGGGTGTCAGAATACTCACTGATGGGGTGGTGATGGTGGCTGTAACCATCAGTCAGTGCTTCTCATGGGGGACATGATCTATGCTAAAATGACCTTGCACTTGATATAATCCTGGGAGAGAAGGTCTATCCCCACTGTGTTTCAGATTTACATGTAGTTCACTACACACTTTAGGTGCTACTGTGCTCCCTAACATTCACCCCTTAGTTGGGAGTTAATGGTAGAGGAAGGTTACATATCAGAGAAATAACGAAAAGAAGAGAAAGGCTTGTGAAGCACAGTACAGCAAATCTTTCTCTTAAAACAACAGCACAGTATTATCTCAGCCTGGTCTCCACAACGAGGTAAAAGCGGGTAACTTTCTGCAGCTTCCCTAACTACACCCAACAGCACTTTCTTACTGGCACTAGGTGGAGCACACAGAAAAAGTCAGGAAAGGCTCTCTTATACTTACAGGGGACAGAAACAAAAAGAAAAAAGACTGAACACAGTAAACACAACACTTTTTCTTCTATGATTGCCATGCAATTCCAATAGATGGGATCATATATTTTTAAATGGCATATGAGGAACTGAAAAGCATTCAGCTTAGTACTTTGGAATCAAGCCATAGTCATCAAAGAGTGCATGACAAATATAAAGAAATAAATTACTCCTGCACTTGGCGTAAAGTAATGTGCTTTTTTCACTGAACCAACAGTCAAAGACTTGGTTTCATTCAACAAGACTTCCTCAGCACATATCAATGCTTAAATAAATTTTATCTCATCTTCTGTGTCTTTGACGCATTATCATTATCAAGAATGGAATCACCTGTTTAATGGTCTATAAACATTCTGGTAAAGAAAGTAAAGTGTAATGAGAACCATTTTTGGAAGCATGCATTACCTTTTCTGCTTTCTGATTTTAAGACGTCACTTCTCACAAGTAATTTTAGACTGGCTTCATCACAATGCCTTACACAATGAATGCATTCACTATTGAGTTTGATCTCATAAGGTTTTCAACAGGTCAGAATTGCATTCACTTAAGTCATGGCTGTTGGGCTAAAGGATTTCAAAGCAAGACTTGAAAGTCACACTTCTAACAATGTAATCATATGGAAAACCTTAAGTGATTGTACTTATCTAGACAATGCCACTAAATCCGTGAACTATTTTGTCTCTCTAGTCTCCCAATCTTTAAAACAAGACTAAACTATGTTAAAAAGTACATATCGATTCTCGGTAACCACTTGAAATGTCAGAACCCGGTATATCAAGTCCCGAAATATGTAGATTGAATGGCAGAATGAACAGATTTATACACACTAAGCCCAAGATGCCATTTCTCAGAATACTCCCTTTCTCCAAAGAATGGTGATCTCAGAGTTGGTATATACAAGTTCACGGGTGTGGGGGGTGCAGGTGGTCTTGCCCTCTGCAAAAAAAGTTTTAAGGAGTAGAGCAATCTTTGAGATTCACTATTCTACAGTGTAGTCTTTTTTTTTTTTTCCCAGCATGTCAGCGCTCAGTATTTCAAGTGCCAACATTTCAATTTGTTTTCACTAAGGACCCAGTCAAAGATCTGCTTAGTCCTTCTGCAGTATCAAACCAGCAGAACTACTAACAGCCAGTGGCAATCTCAGCATTCCCAACACTTATCACCACATGAGTAATACAGATACATCTGTCTCTCGGTAGAGGTTTAGGTCTGTATCAGATCGAGAAGACTACAGTCTCACTGATCTCTCTACTATTTTTTTTTTTATAAAATGGCAGCAGGGCTAGCCACCTGGCGGTGTAAATCTTGGCTGTAGATGATTGTTACTGTTGAAGTGACACTCTGACCCCATGTGTAAAACTAGGAAAAAGGGGTTTTTGATGGGTGGATGGACGGATGAATGGACAGATGGATGGACAAGGAAAAATCTAACAAACTGACATTGTCTTGAAAAATCATTTAACAGAGGAAAATATCAAACACAGAATTAAAAAAAGACAAAAAAAAAACAAACTAGTAAATCAATAAAGAACACCACAAAACATCAGAAGCACTCTCTCATCAGATCAAATTTACTATGTCTACCCAAATCAGGAATCAGAAATCAGGTTTGTGACAGTATTTAAACACACGTTACAGTAAGACAAGTACTAAATACTCACATTTAACTATCAGCTGATCAGGAATGATAAAAGACAAAATGGTAAACTCATAATGAAAGTGAATGCATAAACCTTGTGTTAAGAGAGTAAGGAAGTGAATAACATGAAGCAAGAATAGTCCTCGTAGCAGCAGACAACAGTTATTCCACCAGAGAGGTCAAATTACACACACACACACACACACACACACACACACACACACACACACTAGGAAAACTCTGCCAGACATTGTTTGACTAAGGAGGTAAAGTTGAAGATATACTATGCAAAAGTGAAACACTGCATGAATGCAAATAAATATTAAAATAGAAATAAAACACACACATAAATGTCCAGAGAAACTCAAAGAAAGGCAACACGTGTGTGTGCGTGCATGCAGACAAACACACACGCACATACTCAGCTAAACCAACTTAAGAAAATGATGGGGGTTAGAGAGCATTACTGCTTATAAAAATGTGTTTTTTAGTCCTAAGTTGAAGTTACAACAAATATTTCATCAGTGAAGCAAACAAAGTGATATGTGTGTGTGTGTGTGTGTGTGTTTGGAGGGGGTGTGTGGCATTGCTGCTTGCATACATGTGTCTTTCAGTTTTTTGAGTTGCCACTAGAATTATAAATATTTTTGGCTATGTTACCTGGAAAGATATATATGACAGTGAGGCACTGTAATACTTATATGCAAGTCTCCTTATCTGGCCTCTTATACCTGCTAAAACTTCCCTAAACTGTTATGACGGGATAGCACCTGTTTATAAAGTGGCCTGTGCAATAGTGTACAACAGTTGGACAGAACACTCCACTAAGTAACCGGTCTGATTCCACACATTTAAAAATGTATAAACCTGCACAGCAATTAATTACCTGAAACAAGCAGAGAAACAATTTTATATTAAAATGGACTAAAAAACGTATAATTACTGTATGTAAACTACCAAATGTAAAATTTCAAACTGCAAAAAGGTAGAGCTGCAGAAAGTGCATTAAGGAACTTAGGGGTGTGCATGGTACAGATACTATCACATGCGCATGGAGTGGCTTCATACGTCACAGTATCCCTGGGTTTACAGTAAAATCTGCATCATGCACATTTCCCTGTGCCTTACTATATACATACCATCTCTATACTGTGTGCATCTTATTATTACACTTATTTTATACTTCGTTATACTTACTAGAACTTCCTCACGAGAAACACTTGCCAGCCAGCATTAAAATACAGAACATTTACAGTTCATGCTTGAGCCTTCCTTCTCTCTATATTCCAGCATTTACCATATTTTAGAAGCATTAACATACATTTAGATGGCACAGTGGTGCAGAAGGTAATCTTGTTGCCTCACAGCAAGAGGCTCTTTGGTTTTGATTCTCAGCTGGGGTGCCTTCTGTGTGGAGTTTGCATGTCTACTTTGTGTTCATGAGGGTTTTCTCCAGGTGCTCCGGTTTCACCCTACATTCCAAAGACATGGAATAGGTGGACTGGACACTCTAAATTGGTGATAGGTGTCGTTCTTTCATAACACACATACACATGCGCACACACACACACACACACAGGAGTTAGCAAACCGATAGTAGGAACACCGGTTCTAGATGATTCTTATTGCTGAAGTGACAACCTGACCTCATGTGCAAAAAAGGGAAAAGGTGTTATGGATAAATATGCTTGTGTGTGTGTGTGTGTGTGTGTGTGTGTGTGTGTGTGTGTGTGTGTGTGTGTGTGTGTGTGTGTGTCTGTAATATATAATATAAGAAAGATCCAGCCAAGCTAGAGACTTTACTGTGTAAAAACTTAAACTTGATGCATACTTGGAATACTTCCCAAACCAAGAAATAAAGTTTCAAAATTATTCAAGGAGTTCTTTTTACATCTACATGGTGCATTCTTTTCATTGTGGCAAATGTCTTGACACATCAAACAACCAAATATAAGAGGAGGTTTTGCCTGAGTTATTTCAAACTAAAATCATATTTATTATTCTTATATTCACAGAAAAGTAATGTTGTCACCTGAACATATGAAGAAGTTAGCAACTTGCACATGGAAGCATATAGCTTGTCACACTACCTTTGTGTCAGATTTGAACTAAATTACATAACTTTTAGCATTTAGCGTGACCTTCTGTGTCCCAATGTCATGATTCATTTCACTTCAAAATTTTCTTAGCTCTATGCTCTTGCAAATTACACAATCATTGTAAATAGACAAATCATTGTTGTGCCACTCTTATACCACATGCAGAGGCATTGTTTATAACCTGATTTTCTGCATTTACATACTTTAGAAAAATGATTTTTCTTACTGCATCACTTTTTAAAATTAATACAATACAGGACAATTTCTTGATTCATGTTTATAATCACAACTAATATACAGCTTTGCAGATTTTCACCTCTCTTGTCTGCTTTTCTATTTGTGCTGAACACACTCAGCTTTTTTTCATGTGCACATGTACACATTTCTAAAGCATCTGTTAAGTGCTTAATTTGACTTGAAGCTCTCTAAATGTCTATTTATTTAATGTTAAAACTGCTTCTTATAACGATATCTGAAACTTATTTTGTCACTTTGTATATGGTAAACAACTGCATCACATACCAGTGAATCCCATCAATCATCAACATTCCAGGGTTTCATTCTTTAAACTGGTAATATATGCAGCAATAGTTTTCAAATAATTTGTGCCTTCATAAACAAATGCCAAAAATATGTCAGTCACTTTCTTCTGCAACAAAAGCCATAAAACTTGTTTCTTCTCAGTTATGTCATCCTTTTCTCACAGCTGAAAGCAAATATATTAAACTTGTATTTCTTCTTCCTTGTGATATGCATGTTACATATTTGTTCCTTCTCAGACATCTTAGCTTTTCCCCTCACAGTTAGGAACCAACCAAATATGTTGATCTGCAGTTTCTAATTTTCAAAAAAAGTGCACTAAAGAGAGGTAAATTTGCTAGAGGTTGCAGTTGCACCACGGTTCAAACCACTACTTCTGAGTTTTTATGTGAAATAAAAATAGAGACAGACAAGATACGTGCTGCCAGGCCAAAGACTTCACTACAACTCAGACAGTATATGAGTATATTTCCCGTCCTAGCATTTTCATACATAAAGGGTGCTAATATTTTAAGGAAACATCATCTTGTATTACAAAGACACATTTAATATCACAGGAGAAATCAATAATCCATTGTAAAGTAAAATTGTCAAGGAATGAGAAATTCACTCTAAATAACCATAACAACATCTCTTTAAGCATGTTATCTGAACAAGTTTGAAAGGCATTCCATTTACCAAAGTAGGATATAACCAGTAAAATTAAAGAGTTTATATGTCCACAGAAAGGGATGTGAGAGAAAATCCAGCTGAAAACGTATCCATCAGCCAAATAACTGGTTCCAACTATGCAGACTTGCAGACGATTCTTTATCAGGAACAAGAAGCTTCCACCAACTCCAAGGCCAGATTTGTCACATGCAAGAGAATTATATCTGGAATAAAGCTCATAAAAGAATATAGAGTCAACCTTAAACCATATAACTGACACACCTATATAACGAGGCACCCTGGAGTGAAGGCAGAGCATAGAGGAGTTCAACTTTGTCAGGCTATCCATTCTAGTCTGGACAATTTTAAACTATGAGCAAAAAGTCTTCCTCAAGTGGTATTATATTTATAGACAGCAATGTCACAGCATTCATCATCGACACACAGAACAGGGTCAGGACTAATGCAACACAGCAAGGATTATAAGGGTGAGAAAAAATAGATTAGCTTATTTTGCACACTTTTTCTTTTGTTTGGAAACCTTCTGAATCTATTAATTCCACTAAATAGAGGATGCGTTTAAGGTAGAGGTGGGATTACATCAAGGAACAGCTCTGAGCCCTTTCTTATTTGCAATGGTGATGGACAGGCTGACAGACGAGATCAGACAGGAGTCCCTGTGGTCTATGATGTTTGCAGATGACATTGTGATCTGTAGTGAGAGTAAGAAATAGGTGGAGGAGACCCTGGAGAGGTGGACATATGCTCTAGAGAGAAGAGGAATGAAGGTCAGCAGGACGAAGACAGAATATATGTGTGTGAATGAAAGCTCATTTTTATTGTGCTGACTATGCTGGCACTGATGGTGTATGAATTTCACCAAGGCCGGAAATATGTGGCAACCATTAAGGGACTGATGGGGTTTAAGTTCCAGCTGCCAACCAAATGTCACACTGGATATGCAAGTAACAGGAGCTACAGTCCTGGAGTCTGCTTCACTGCCTCAAAAAGGTCCATTGGCCACCAGACACATGATCTATCCAGTTACATCATGAGCCTGAAAAGTTAAATTAAAATATGTGTGCACAAATCTGATTTATTAACCAATTCATCAAATGCAACCTGGTCTCAAGGGCATAAAAATAATATTCAAAGTATTTGGCCTAGCATCCCACACTTCTTTGTCACCATTCTCCCTGTGAATGTGAGTGTCTTCAGTGCCCCTTACACATGGTAACTGCTTTTCCAAAAATATTTTCTCACACACACACACACACACACACACACACAATTCCAAGGGAAGACTGACAGAATTCTCTAGTTCCCCACATCTTTCATTCTGGCAGGGTAGGACTGTCACCTGGAAACCCATAGCTACTATGACACTCTCGATTTACATCTAAATAAAATAAAGACAACACAAAATAGTAATTCACAGAGAAGTCCAGATGGTTTCCACAGCTAGATGACCTATAGTTCTTAAGACCATTTCCTCAGATCATAAATAATACATAAAAAGCCAAAACATAAGATCTTAAAATAAAAAAAGCTTTAGTAAGACAGTAGACAAATCAAGGCAGCATTGATTCAAATAAAAATAATAAAAATATTTAGATGTAAAGATAGTCACTCAAAGAAGTATAAACAATAATGAGTTGACATCATATTAAAAAAAAAATTAACTAACTAGATAAATATCTGAGCTTTCACTAACTGAAAGAAAATTTAATTCATAGCTATGCTGAGTACTAAAGTAATACACAGGGAGAAAGCGGAAGAGCAAACTTACACAGATGTAGAAACCAAGATCTCTCAAGCACAGTTAGCCTTACACTGGTTTCAGCTGAAATGTACATATTTTATCTACCTCTCCCCCCCCCCATTTCTTTTCTCATACAACACCAGCTGGAAAGTAAACAGATGTTCATATACATCTGTTAACTGCTTCTACCCTACCCCTTTCACATTTCTGGGCTTAGAGGTACTTTGTTTCAGTTTTCCAACTCCACCGCACCTCTACACACTATTTACATGCAAGCGACTATTTAATGTAAAACTGCATTTTGCTGTAGCAGAAGAAAAATACAACAGTTAATCAGAAAAATGCCTTAATAATTACTGCATTTTTAAGCAGAACAAGGTAACATATTCTATATGTTTACCCTGAGTATATGCAAGAGCAAATGCAATTCTTAGGTCATGCTAGGGCAGATTATAAACTTAGTTACATAGTACAATTTTCTGTTATATATTTTAATCTTACACGTGTTACAGTCTGAATTAATAAAAGAAGCAAAGCATGGGCATCACATTTTAAAGTAATTTTTCTCTACCCTGGGATCACAATAATTGTATAATTGTAAATAATTTTAATTTAAACTGACTATGGTGTGGCTTTTTTGTAATTTTGGTTTGTTATGTATACTTTGCATCCATACTTTTCAGCAAAAACATGCAATTTAGGTCAGTCTCTTGTTTGTTTTAATGCACCCCTTCCATATTCTCGAAATGCAGTTTCCATTTAATTTCTCTCCAAGACATAATAGCATACGTGGATCTAAACTACTTTATGGCTGTTTGCAGTAATAAGGGTCCTCATAATTCTGACTGATGAGAGTTTTTGAAACTACTGATTAGCCAAGACCTGCAACCCTGAACAAAACTAAAATAATCAGATAATAAATGAATAATTAATATATACTTAATGTTTAAAGTCATAAAATGTAAAACATATTCAAGGCAGTTTTATGAAAATAACTTTGTATGTACTCTACAATGCCAAAATCAATTAATGGAGTCTTTTAGCAAAAAAGATTTTTATTGTACATTTCATCTTGGTGTTTTTGACATAATATGTGCATGACAACAGAATTCCTTTCAAGAAGACAAATTACAGTTGCTTATTTTTCCCATCAAAGCTACCAAGTGATTATTTTTTGCACAACGGGCCAGTGTCAGGCATTGAGTTGAGTAAGTGCGCACAAAGCAGTAAACATGACTGTTTTTTAAATGAGCAGACAGAAAAAGCTTTTGTAAATAAAGGCCGGCTGCAGAAATAAGAGAAAGTACCAGTAAAATATGTAAATCTTTGAAAGTATATGTGTTGTTTCATGATTTGAAAATTACCTTATTATTTGAAGAAAGAGAAACTGAAAAGCTCATTTTAAGTTGGTCTAGTGTTTGCTCTGTCCATGTTTTAAATTGGTGTCTAATGTGCAACTTCAAAGATAGCAATGTAAAAATATTTTAATAGAAAGACATCAGCATCTAATTATTTTAATGAAAACATCACCATTGAGAAACAGACACGCTAACACAGATAGATAGTCTTCATAGAGAATACCCTTTACAATTCTACAGTAAAAATGGATAAACAAACACAAAATATATACTGTGATGAACCATAATTATGCACTTCTATTTACTATGTACGTTACAGTGCAGATTACAATGGTGTTAAAATACCAGTTGCCCGTGTAGTTGGATAAAAGATTATGTCAGTATGTTCAATATGTCCAGCCATGGGTTTCAGTTATTGTCAGTAATTAGATGGAAACTTGTGAGAGGGTCATAGTGACTGCCATCATAAAATGGTTGAATCTGGTTTGCTGAAACAAAGGGGTCACATGCCACTACCAGATGCATCATCACAGGAGTAAACTGGCAAACAGTTTTGGTGGCATTAAGTTGTGGGATATTCATTCAATATTGCAAAATAAGAAAGGGGAGGGATGTGCACATCTTACTGTGGTGTGAAGTCCATGTGCAAGCCACAGAGTGGTGCTTACGGCAGAGAATGTGACCTTCAGGGAATGAGAATAACCCCATAAACAGCACTGTTCGGTTACATGGCAGTAATTGTGAATCAAGACACATAGCTGAAGGAAGTGCCTTGTCAATATGGACATTAATTACTAGTCTCTAATGCAGTGACTTGCCTCTACAGCCACCAAATTTATAATTAATATGTATATATAAATATATAAATATGTTCCAACTGTTCTGCCATTAGAACAACATGCATAATTAGGTGATAGTCCCCTGGGATAGGAACCAACCCTGGGTCTATAATTAGAGGTGGTCCTCTGGGAAGGTACCTGACAGATTCAGTCTGAGGGCAATACCTCCCAAACCCTGGTTTGCTGCACAAGAGACTGTAGGCTTACCCACATATTATGAAGGAATCCACTTTCAGCAGCCCTATAACATACATATTAGCGACTCAGCAGTCCATTGGCCACAACAGCATGTGACCAGTGAGATTTGAATGGTCAGTTTTGTCTGCTGCAGTTTAGGACAGATGGCAGAAATCATCCGAGATGTCTGCTTGTGCTGTTGAGCTTAGTTCCTGTCAATGGGATAGAAAACACCAAAGTAAATAAGAAGAATAAAGCATGAACAGATGGTCCTACTGCTAAAAAAACAAGCTGCAGACCAGGCAGAGGGGTGACTGGCTATTTTTCAGCTCAAATACCAAACACATCTATCTTGTTGAGTATGAGCTACTGTAAAGTATACCATTTCAGCTGTCAGCATGGCATGTTCCCCAAGGTCACCTACTCCGTGACTTAACAGCAGGCATGTATAAAAAAAGAGCAAGGAAGCATGGAAAGAAAGAATCTTTAAAAAAAAGAGCAAGGAAGCATGGAAAGAAAGAATCTTTAAAAAAAAGAGCAAGGAAGCATGGAAAGAAAGAATCTTTAAAAAAAAGAGCAAGGAAGCATGGAAAGAAAGAATCTTTAAAATAAAAGAGCAAGGAAGCATGGAAAGAAAGAATCTTTAAAATAAAAGAGCAAGGAAGCATGGAAAGAAAGAATCTTTAAAATAAAAGAGCAAGGAAGCATGGAAAGAAAGAATCTTTAAAAAAAGAGCAAGGAAGCATGGAAAGAAAGAATCTTTAAAACTGGGCTGTATACAGTCTCGATTCATTTATGCGCCAGAGACTATAAATATGGCAATGTGAATGCAAACAGTGATAGACTGTGAAGTATTTCACACCACTATAAAAAGCACATTTTTTTATCTGCTTGGATCCCTTATTTGTCTATTGTTGCAGTCACCAATGCAACTTTAATGTAAAACATATTTCTTGTTTATTTTCTACTCAGCCTTCTTTCAGACACAGCAGATCATCGAGGTGCATACACTGTTTACTGAAAATTTTACAGATAAATAGCAAGCAAACCATAAAATAATTTTCAGGAACAGGGAGAAAAACAGTTTTGGACAAATCTTCAAAAAGTACCAGCAGTGACCTTTCGTACTCTTTCACCGTGACATTACCTTACGGCCTTTTTCCTTTTATAACAAGGAAATCAACATTGCATAGTCTGAGACAGCAACCTAGCAAACATTAAATGTACAACTAGAAAAGTGCATGTTGTGACACAGGGCTGGCTTTTGTTTTTATCACTATACCATGGTATAAAAGTCATGAGAAGGTCATTCTTAGCGCTAACATCTTATTACACTCTGATAGAAAGTCTCTAAAGCAGTGGGCTCAAATTCACAGCCCTTAAAACTTTGGTGTAATTATAGATTTGAGAAAGTACTATACTACTTTTTTATGTAAAATGCTTGCATTTCCTTTGGGCTTGAAGATTGCCACGTGCCTGAGTTGCCTAGCACTCATACAGACTTATTCGAATTTGAGACCCCTGCTTTAAAGCAACTATGTAGGGTTCAGCATAATATACGCAAGCATTATTGAGATAAGGCAATTATACATGTATGAAGAAACAATATAATTTATGAGACATTTGCTGTAGCAGCAAAGCCATGGGATCTAGTACAGTAGCATCTGTAATTTCACAAAAATATCTTTGATAAACAAAAAAGGGTATCCAAACAGTTATGAAGAAAAAATTCTTTGTTCTTCAAGCAGTTTTGCAAGAAACATGGAATCTGATGGCAGATAAGCCCTACTTAATACCAGTTACCAGCCAGTTTTGAAAAAAAGCAACGGAGATCTTGCTTTTTACAAACTGTTTTGCTATGTTAAATGGGTTTAACATAGCGAGACAGCTTTAAAATAAGCAATGGAGCCGTTGCTTATTTTAAAGCTGTCTTGCTATGTTAAACCCATTTAACATAGCTAGACAAAAAAAAAAGCCATGGAGAAAGCAAGATCTCTGTTGCTTTTTGCTATCTTAAAGGAGTTTAACATAGCGAGACAGCTTTAAAAAAAGCAATGGAGATCTCTGTTGCTTTTTTTAAACCTGTGTCGCTATGTTAAACTCCTTTAACATAGCGAGACAGTGTTTTAAAAAAGACTTATACTAATGGAAAAAGTCTGGGCGACCGGACCTTTTTCCATTAGTATAAGTCGACTTACAACGTGCACGCTGGCCAATCAGCGTGCACGTTTTGGAATATTAATGGGGGGGGGGTGGTGTCATCTGAATGTTTCCATTACAACTACATATTGTTTTTTAGATGTTTGCTTTCTTAAACACATCAGTAAGCATTTTTTTGCACTAAAACGGATCTGCCATACTGTAAAGAATTCTTTCTTATTTTATCTATTTTCAATATTTTTATACCTTCTTGCTTCCAAGTACTGTTACATAACTTTAGGCCCTCACAGAAAAAGGCAAAACATTTTTCACTGAGACATTTAGCAACTTTGCTTATAATAAATTCACTGAAAACAAATTCTTCCACGGGTCCAGTACCAGAGACTCAGTACTTACTTCTGTGGCACCCATTTATCACTAAATTTTCAAAGGATAAGACTCGGTTTACTATATCCACCAATGTTTATACTGCGGAATTTATTTTCCTAATTTTTTAGCTTACATACTAGGTGGTAATATGTTAACTGACTTGTTAAGTCTAAGAAGACAGTGCATCAACTCAATTTTTGATGTACTACCCAATTACATAGACAAAAGCCTGTATCAGTTTAGTAAAGTACATGAAAGAGAACTCACAGATGCACAAATATAACCACTTAATTTTCTTTCCTTTTTTTAATTATTCACCACATTTTAGTACCACAGTCCTTGTGGCCTTTTGTTAAACTACAGAAAAGGCGTAAGCACAATGTGTACACCATTCTCAATTAATATGGAAAAACAAACACAAAGGAGAACCATGAAATACAATACATATCACTGTGTATCATTTTCTGTTTTTGTAACATCTTCATTGTCTAAAAAGCCACTGCACTCCTGATTAACATTATTATCTCCTCACAAAACTCCCTTAATCTAAAGATTCTCCAATACAAAAGCAAAGAAAGTGGTTGACACATGAACTATAATCCCCCCTCACACCCAGGAATGAATCCTGGCACATTTGGAAGTCCAACCCCTCACAAGAAAATAGGGTACAGTACATTAACCTAAGGGAATCTAACCAAAAAGACATTAGAAGACCCAAAAGTCAATCCATGATACGGGCTCAAAACTCTCTGATACAGACCATGGAAATTTGGGAACCTACCCAACTGAAATCAAACTACTACTACTCTTTCATTGGACGATTTCCAAAAAACACTTCAGTGACCTCCACAACTGTGCCAGATATGCCCACCCAGACACCCCACCCAACCCTGCTAATCATTTTCTCTTCCATTTCAGCTGGATCTTATCCAAATCTTTATTATTTGTTTACTGACATTTGATTACAGCAAAATTCCTACTAGGAAAGAGCCCATTTTTTAGCAGAGGCCCAGGGAGAAAAGCTCAAGTGTAACAAAATATTTTAAGAACAATAATTTAATAACACAAAAAAAAAACCTACAGTTTAAATAATTATACTAAATCTCACATAATATGAAAACATTAGTTAAGAATAAATACAAATGACATGAAATCATCATCATCAGCCCCCTTTTTCCCATTTTTTTCTACATGGGCCGGGGTATCGTGTCCACTATCGCCAACTCGCTCAATTCAGTGCTACACTACTGCTTTCATCAACATTCATACCTGACTGTCGCAGATCTTTCACACAATCTATCCACCTCTTTGCTGGATGTCCTCGCTTCCTCTTACCTTCTTCCTGTCTGTCCCAAATCTTCCTCACGAGATTATCTTCTGCTTTTCTGCACGTGTCCAAACCACCGTAATCTGTTCTCTTTGATCTTTTCTGCAACTGAAGCTACTTTGGCTTCTGCTCTTATGTCCTCATTTCTTAGTCTGTCCCACAGTGTGCATCCTACCACCCTTCTCAGGCACTTCATTTCCAACACCTCTAGCTTCTTCAACTATTCTGCTTTTACTGCCCAGGTTTCTGTACCATACAGTAGTACTTACTTTTCAGCTTCTTTGGCATTCCTCTGTCATAGACTACACCTGACACTCTATGCCAGCTGGCTGCCGCCCCTCTGAATCTAGCTTTGACCTCTTCATTCAGACTTCTCTTCTTCTCAACCATCCCTCCTACATACTTGAAGCTTGTTTACCTGTTCCACTATCTTCCCTTCTATCTCTAGTCTCAGCTTCTTCTGATTTCCCCAATCTGCTGCCATTACCACTGTCTTAACTGTGCTTAGTTTCATCCCATGTGCCTTCAGTTTTGCATTCCATTCTCCTATCCTTTGCTGAAGTTCTAGCTCAGAGTCTGCCTGTAATGCCATATTGTCTGCATACAGCAACTGTGTTGATCTGTCCCCACCAACCTGTTTGCTAATGTAGTCCATCACCAGTATGAACAGCAGTGGGCTCAGAGCTGAACCCTGGTGTACACCCACTCCCACTGGGAACCCCCTCTGGGGCTGAACACACTGTTCGTACTTGAGTCATTGGGTCCTTGTACATATCCTGCACTAACTCTACCAGTGTTTCGGGGACTTCAAACCACCGCAGTACTGCCCAGATCAGCCTTCTTAGGACCCTGCCATATGCTTTCTCCAAGTCTAGGAATGCCCAGTTGGACTCTCTCCTTACATCGGGTCAATTGTGTTGCATCCTGATCTGAATCTGAACTGGTCATCTCCCATCTTACAGTCTACTACTATGCATATCCATTTATCAATCACCCTCTCTAGAACTTTCATGTAGTGTGATAGGAGTTTGATGCCTCTGTACTGCCCACAGTTGTGGATGTCCCCTTTGCTCTTGTACACTGGCATGAGTATGCTTATTCTCCAGTCATCTGGGATATGCCTCTCTCTCCACACTGCTATGAGTACCCTCAGGAGCCATTTCTCCCCTATCTAACCCAGCATATTTATCATATCTGCTGTGACCTCATCTGCTGCTTTCCCTGACTTCATTTTCCTTAGTGCTGTTTTTATTTCTTCTAGGGTGGGCTCTTTTTCTCTCATCGAAGACTGTTTCTGGGGCAGTACAGCTTCTGTGGGGTTTTCTTCATTCAGAAGCTGCTGGAAATACTCCTTCCATCTGCCTTTGATAACCTGTGGACTGGTGAGCAGGTTGTTGCTGGCATCCCCTATGAAGGGTGTCTGAATATCTTCTTTATCTTTCTGTCTTTGCCTTGCAACCTGATATAGTTTCTTTGTGCCGCTTACTGAGTCACTTTCCATAAGGTGTTAGAGTGCCTCCGATAACCTGTTCTTGGCTATTGCAACTTCTTTCTTAGGCTTCTTTGCTAGCCAACCAGTAGTCCTTCCTAGCCTGGTCAGTCTTTTCTACCTCTCAATTCTTCCAGAACTCCTTCTTTCTTTTATTTATTATATATTTATTTTACTTATTTAACATTTGTTTACTGGAAAAGTCCAACTTGGAACTAAGCCAATTTTCAGTGGAGGCCCGGGGAGAAACGCTCCAAACGTACATCTTTGAAACGTGGGAGAAAACCGGAGCACCAGGAGGAAAACCACACAAACACAGGGAGGACATGCAGACTCCCTACAGAAGGTACCCCAACCGAGAATCAAACCGGAGAACTTCTCGCTGTGAGGCGACAACGCAACCGCTGCACCACTGCACAGTCCAAGTTTTGATGACTTATTTCCATACCTGGCTTGACCACATATTTTTTCTGTAGTCCTAACACATGCTGTTTTTAGGTGGTGCCATTCTTGTTCAACTTCACATACTTCCTCCTCTTCTTGGGGTGCTAGTGCCCTGAGTAATTCCTTGAACTATTGTACTTTCTCTCCAGTCAACTTCCAGGTCTTCAGCCTGCTCTCTGTTGACCTCAGAACCTTCTCTGACCACTGCTTGCAGCTGGCTGTGGCAACTAGTGGTTTATGCTGGGTCCGACTGTTTCACTGGGAATGACTTTGCAATCATGGATTCTACCACAGTGCATTTTACTTACTAGGAGGAAGTCTACCTGAGTTGCATGTTGGCTACTCTTCTATGTGATCTTGTGACTGTCTCTCTTTCTGAAAAATGTGTTGGCTACCATCACGCCTAGAATGGCTTCTCCTTCTTTATTTCTGTTGCCCCACCCATGTGGACCCAGGCAGTCCTCATATCCTGTTCTGTCTGTCCTGATATGTGCATTCAAGTCACGCATTATCAGCACCAGTTCATGTTGTCCTGATTCATCTAGTAGGTCCTGTAACTGCTGTCTGAATACACACTTTTCCTCACTATCACAACCCTGCTGTGGGGCATAGATTGAGATTATGAATACTGCTCTATCATTACACTGGAGTCTGATTGCCATGAGTCTGTCATTAATTCTGATGATATCCCTCACTGTCTTCTGCAGATTCTCTCTCAACACAATTCCTACACCATTTATAACCTGTCCCCCTCATGAGTAATAGTGTCTGGATCCCAAGCCAAGTGGCTTTGCTGCACTGCCTTTCCATCTCATGTTTTGGATACACAGGATTTCCAGCCTCCTCCATATCATCATGTCATCCACTTCCAAGCTGCATCCTTGTCAGTGAACCTACATTCAGCATAGCAATTCTCAGTTCATATTTGGCAGGTTGGTTGGTTTTACGTCCAGCTTTTGCTCAACAAGACTATCCCAGGTAACCCAGGATGGGCAATTGGACACTGATCGGCCAGTAGCTTATTGACCCAGGGCTGCTGGGCTTTATGGCGGGCACACACTGGCCAATAGGGGCACATATACCCCTCCCACCATTAGCAGAGGTCCCTAGTGTAGGTCAGAGTAGGCTGGGTCCTCGACCCACTTATCACTGGTAACTACCCATGCCCATTTTTGGCGAGATTAGTCAACATGACCAAATCACCTACAGCCATATTTTACACCGATTGGCTAGCTCTGCCACAGCACGCAGTCTGTGATCCATGTTCTCCTATCTTGAGGATACTGCACACCACAGTAGATGCCCAAAGCGGTCGGTCTGTACATCTCTTCCCCTATAGGGCACCTTGTAGAGTCTGTGCTGCTGCACACAGCTCCATTCACTGGTGAGTTTGAGATGGAAACACTCAGCATGTTTTTTTGGACATGGGCGAAACCCCACTGAGACACAGGAAGAACATGCAAACTCCAAACAGGCACTGGTCGGGGCATGGGAGGCAAAGACCTTAACCATTATGCGAACTGGTCTTTATACTTAGAGAAGTTTTAACCAGTTTACAGAGAAACTAAAGTCAGGTTAGTATAATACAAATGGGAATTGCAATATAAGCAGGCGTGTGGTACACTTAGATAGTCAGGGAAAAGAAATTGATATAAGCAAGGAAATGAGTGAAGAAGGGAGAGTAAGGATGCATAAGGTATGAATATGTATTTGTTCTCATTTAGGGATATAATTATCCAGGTGCTGAGCAAGAACACAGCCAGCTTATCTCATGTGGTTGAAAGCCACTTGTCCCACTAAGCAGTTGGAGACAACAGCACAAAGCCATATAACTAGCTGGCATGGTGGAGTCTCATTCATTATCCACATTAACCAGACAAATCAGTCTACTAACTAAAAACGGCCATGCACCATCACCCACAGAACTGAGAAAGAGCTATCAATCTGTCAATCTTTTCCATAATTGGGCCAGGTGGCTACTTTAAAATTGCCAAAGCTTTCCCAAGGTAAGTAAACACTTGCCTAACATGCCCTTTTCTCCACACTAGTGCGATCCCAGAGTTGCTGTCTATAGCTGGGGGTGGGAGGTGGGTTTTAATTACTTCGGTGTGTATTTAGTTTAAGTTTGGGCAAGTGTTTACTTACCCTGGGAAAGCTTCGGCATTTGGGTATGTCAGGTTTCAGTATTTTTCAGTATCGCGAAAATGAATGTCAGTGTTCTGATCTTCGTTTTTTTTAAAGTAGAGCTCTCTGTATGTATGTATATATATATATATATATATATATATATATATATATATATATATATATATATATATATATATATATATATATATATCGGACTACTTCTAGAAAAAAAATACAATTGGATACACTTCCAGGTTTTGATAGCCTCCATTCTTGGCTCATTTAGCACCATCAAGACTACATAGTAAAAACTCTACAGCATTAAATTCTGTCTCAGTACTAATATATCTGGAAAACTGCCACAGAAAATTACTTCTCAAACAAAAATATCTCATACTGCCCTCCCAAAATCACCCCATTTCTTTTCTTTCAACCTTGTGCAACATCTTTGAAAAAATGTTGACCACCAACTTACAGATTATATCTCAAAATATCATCTTCTCTCTCATAAAGAGCATGGGTTCTGGTAAGGCAGGAGTACTTCTTCAGCCATATGGACACTGATGGACAACACTGTCACATTAATCGACAAAGACATGCTACCTGTATCCATTTTTATAGATCTCACCTGGGCCTTCGACCTAGTTATCCTCTCCTCCCTCATATGTCAACTGACTGAATTAGGCATCAGCCCCCAGTGTCATTCCCCAGTCCAAGAGCTATCTTACAGGCAGACATTTCACAGTTAATTATGAATTGTGCAACCCCCATCCTTCTTATCTACTCAAAGGAGTTGCTCAAGGTTCTATCTTTACTCCTGCACTATTCGCTATACATATAAATTAACTTCCACTGGATCTTCCTTACCTTCTTCTTCTTTTCCTATGCTGATGTCATGGTCCTGCATTGCTCTAAACATTCATTAACTAGGTAACAAGATCAACTACAGTCTGACTTCCTCTGCCTCAGTGAATGGATCATCAAGAAAAATTTCATTCTTAACGCATTAAAAACAAAACCAGTGTTGTTCAGCACTTATCAGAAACTTAGCAAATTCCTTAATACTGCCATCCTATGAACACAGCAACTGCCCCTTTGAGCAAGTGTCCTTCAAGTACCTTTGTCTCTGGTTAGACACTTTCACACAATTTCATCATTCACTTAGGAAAAATACAAAATCTGAATCCCCTTCTATTCTGACCAAAAATATATCCACTCTTCTATCATACTAGATGAGAGCTGCAACAGGGAAAGGAACATCACCTCTTCAGCTTGATGTCTGCTTCCACCTTGTCTCAGTAGCACTGCCTAAAAACTTCACTATCATTCAAACACAAAAACAAAATATGTACATTTATCACTCATTCCCCAAGAAATGAATACCACTGCACAACTATAGGATAAGCAAAATGACTCCCAGTTAAGCAAACAGCAAATCTGCTTCTAGGCTCATAAACTGTTCAAGTTACTATATGAACATACCCTCAATCCTTCTTTTAACCTCAAAACTACTAACACAAGCCCCACAATACAACTTCAGACATGTGCATCATATCGGTCCTTTAACACAAATCCCTCTTTCCAAACTACATGCTCCTGAGCATGAACTCTCAATTCATAGTCCTAAACTATGGGGGTCCTTCCCACTTGAACTTAAAGATACCTAATTTTATCTTAACGTCACTACGGAATTTTTGGAATTTACTTCCACCTTCGATGTCCAACAAATAGCGTATTTGGACATTTTGTTAGAGAAAGACAACATTTCCTTGTGTTATACTTCTAGAATTCATAGGAAGCCTACGTATTCCAACACCATGTTACATTTTTCTAGCTGTCATCCTTTTACACAGAAGCGTGCTGTGGTTAAGGGGCAGCTTGTTAGGGCAGCAAGGATTATTAGTAGGGACGATATGTTTGAAGTTGAATGTACCACTCTCCAAGAGATGTTTCTGAGTCGGGGTTACCCCTTCAAACTTGTTAAGGATCTAATTGAGGAAGTTACTCGTAAAAGGAGGTCCAAAGTCTACGTCCCACTTTTATCTAGCAAGGTTAGTGTATTTTTTACTTTACCATTAACCGTGGTTAGTCCAGCTAGTCCAAGTACTGCTGACGGAATATTTGAGGTGGATTTACCTAGATTCATTACCACTTTTGCAATTGATAGTGACATCTTGTGGAATATTGTTAGGAAGAACTGGCAATTATTTAGGGCGGACCCTGGAGTGTCTTCTAAACTCGGTCTGTGCCCCAAGGTTACTTATAGGAAGGATAGGAACCTTAAGTCATGGTTCGAGATGAAACCGCCTACCACTAGATCTCCAGGTATGTTCAAATGTCATGCCTGTAAATTTTGTAATTTGATTATGGAATCTAGTAGATTTAATGTGAACAACTTTGAGTTTAAATTGAAATATAGAAACAACTGTAATTCTAAAATGGTAGTATACTTAGCTGTATGTCAGAATTGCCCAGCCTACTACGTGGGGAAGACTGAACGTAAATTGAGGGAGCGTATTTACGAGCATCAGTACGCCATTAAGAAACAGAAATTAACCAACGCCCTCGCTAAACACGTAGTCGAGTTTCCATCTCACCAATTTAAATTCATTGCCATTGACCAGTTAGCCGTGGACAGTAGAGGTGGCCCTGCTTCTCTGAAGTTGTTGGCAATTGAACTACATTGGCAGATTAGGTTGGAAGCTTATCATTCTCCTGGTCTCAACGAAGCATGTTCTATTTCTTGCTTGTTGAGTCTTAACAGTCTTAAAAGGTAGACGTGGGCAGCTGTCTCTCTTTTTTAGATATTACAACTGGAGTATGTTATGAATGTTAACCTTTTAGCTTCCATAGCTACACTTGTTACAACTATGTTATTTCCCTTTATGTTTTGGGTTGTTACATTTGTGGTATGCCCAGTATGTACTGGTGTTATGCCTAGTGTGAACAGGTTGTATTTAACTTACTAGTTGGGATCTGTGTATGCTTTCCCACTGGGTCTGTTTTTATGTTTGCCATACGTTACGTTTGGCTAATATGCATCTCAGTACAGAACATAGTTTTGTATTTTTATCAAATACATTTTTATTTTATTTAACCTTATTCCATGACCATATGTAACGCAAGTTAGTTAACTTCTGATTAATTATATGTCAATTTTCAATTTTTAGTTCAGTATATGTGCATTTAATGCCTTAAGGCAGACTGATTTCTTTGAATTTAAAGGTCTTTGCCTTTAAGATTTTTTCAATTTAACAATTAACTACACAGCTGTGGACTATTTGTCTGTTTTAAAAGAAGGAGGTTGGTTTACTAACTGTATTCCGAAGAAGTCTGCTTAAGAAGCAGACGAAAAGCGCTTCAAGGAATATCAAATTCCTTAATACTGCCATCCTATGAACACAGCAACTGCCCCTTTGAGCAAGTGTCCTCCTTCAAGTACCTTTGTCTCTGGTTAGACACTTTCACACAATTTCATCATTCACTTAGGAAAAATACAAAATCTGAATCCCCTTCTATTCTGACCAAAAATATATCCACTCTTCTATCATACTAGATGAGAGCTGCAACAGGGAAAGGAACATCACCTCTTCAGCTTGATGTCTGCTTCCACCTTGTCTCAGTAGCACTGCCTAAAAACTTCACTACCATTCAAACACAAAAACAAAATATGTACATTTATCACTCATTCCCCAAGAAATGAATACCACTGCACAACTATAGGATAAGCAAAATGACTCCCAGTTAAGCAAACAGCAAATCTGCTTCTAGGCTCATAAACTGTTCAAGTTACTATATGAACATACCCTCAATCCTTCTTTTAACCTCAAAACTACTAACACAAGCCCCACAATACAACTTCAGACATGTGCATCATATCGGTCCTTTAACACAAATCCCTCTTTCCAAACTACATGCTCCTGAGCATGAACTCTCAATTCATAGTCCTAAACTATGGGGGTCCTTCCCACTTGAACTTAAAGATACCTAATTTTAGCCCAAGTTCCATGGACTGCTAAATATTCCTGCAACCTAACAGGCCACATGACCTAAATCAACTAATCTCTCTCCTCACCTCTCCCCTAACTGCTCTACTAATTTCCATTGCTTCAGTTCCCCCACCTCAGATTTCTATACACCTAGTTTATATATATTTCTCTGTCTTCCTAAATGTAAAGTAATCTTTGTATTTAAATAATTTGCTCATAAAGTCAAACATAAATAATAAATTTCATATTAAAAAGGTAATACTTCAAAGAAACTGTGAAGCTTGAACAGGCACCAAACAAGACTGTCGTGAAGAAATGTATGGTAATTTTAAACAAACCAATTCCTCTCCAGCTCAGTAATTAGCCCCTTATGCATAATTTACCATATATTTTGAAAAAAAAAAGTTTCCTTCTTCTGAGAAACCTTTATTACACTACAATCCATAACAGAGCAAGGAACCTGGAAAAAATATATTAAATGTTAAAGTCTCCATTTTCTGGTTGGGGCATTTCTAAACCAGATGTGCTTGCTGGGCTTCCCAGAAATGTTTCTTTCTTTTGTCATGCAGATGCTATAATGTACCCACAAGTGTACCTTGAACACAGTCCCACCTGTATAACTCCTCTAAGAAGAGGAAGAGCACCCCAAACATACAGTACCCACCACTGAGCTGTGATGACACTGGCTTAATGGTGAAAAGCAAAAGTTATTAGTATCTACTGAAAGACCCCATAGAACACAGCCAAGCAGCCTCCATAGGGGAAGTAACCCACTTGCACTGTGTCCCTAAATTTTAACACATTGTTACCCTTCAGTCTCAGCCACTTCTAGCTTTCCTAAATGAAATCATTTAGCAGTCAGGACGTACTTGCCTAAATAGGAGATCTGAAAACAAACAAACACATATTTGTGTAGCATCTTTATCACTTGATCAATATATGATAATTAAACTGGGAATAAGTACACGACTATTTTATTTTCAACTTACTTTACAACCACTTGTGCCCTTTGTTCAAAACCCATATTTTAGATTCTATTCTACTGTGGAAGACAGCAAATAAAAACTGTGTGTATCCTTTATGGGACAATCTCACAAATTCTTCATGTAAAAAAAAATTCCAAAATTTCAATATAAGGTAAGGTCCTATTTACATGGGCATGGTGAAAAGAGGTGGTGCATAAAATAGATGTTCTAGTAGTTTCTTTTATAATCGTTTTAGACACCATCAGCCCTTTAACTACATTCAAATATACACTCAAACATCCTATTCAGAAAAGGCAAACATGCTATGAATCATAATCCCAGTACCTTCATATCTACAGGATGATGGGATGGCATTTTGGTCCAAAGAACTGAAATAAGGAAGGCTATATAATACCCCATATTTTATGGTATAACCGTGGATGCAAAATCAAATTTAATTCATAGTGATGCTTTACACTATAGCTTTAAGACTAGATACAGGTCAGTATACTTTTGTGAATACTGTAATCAGAAGCTGCAGGAAAAGTGCTTATGGAAACAACTGCACTGGTAAGCTATGAGTTAATTATGAGGTACTACAACAGGTAATCAAATGGCAATAACATGAGAAACATGATGGCAAATATGAATATTTTCATATATTTATTATATGTTGCATTTGCAGTCACTTTTGTTAAATAAATGATTGTGTATTTGTCTTTTCCATTTACTTTCAATAAATATTGACCCTGTTCTTTTCTGAAAAATTCCTTTTTTATGAAAAATTAAGAAAATATACATGCTAATATCTTGTAAACCAGAGATTTTATTTAAAAATAGCAAACAGCGGCAAAGTTGGTGAACACAAACTATTTTTAGTATGATAACCAATGCAGCCACGGTCTTTGCAACAATATTATAAGGCAGTATAATACTGTAAAATGTTCCAAACAGGTCTTGCCTGTACATGTTTACAAGCTGCTCTACACATCCTGGAAAACTTGCCAAATGCAAAGTATCAGTACAGTTTGTGATGTAAAATGTTTGCAACTAAGGTTGTGTCGGTGTGGTTTGTTTTCATTTATATATATATATATATATATATATATATATATAAAATGTAAGATTGCCTATGTCGTAAGTGATGGTTTAATAAAGATGTTTCTTGTTTAAAAAAAGGGGGCAGGAATTGCATAATTTATGTAATGTTGCTTTGGTTATATGATATATAGTAATATATGTGAAGTATAATGTTTGTAAATGTGAACTTGTTAATACAGTTAGATTACTTTTATATAAATGTAAATTTGCCTGTGTCACAAGTAATAATTCAGTAAAGGTGTTTTTTTTTTTTTTTTTTTTTTAAAGATCCATTATTTAAAAAAAAATTCATTTCTACAACCAAACAAACTTTCATATGACTGTAAGCAATGTTTTTTTCTGGATGCCTGTTTTCTCAGCTATTTACAGAAGTAAGATCCTAATACCAATGTACATAATCAACATTCAGTAGCTTTCAGCCTGTTACAGTGCAAGTTATCAGTGATAATTTTGTGGTGTATCTTCTAGTATTTCAGTTGACACCATGCAAGAGTTTGTAAGACACCTGGTTGTGGTACTATTAATATAGATGGTAATATTGCATATATTCATAATGAGTAACAAACATCTAACAAATGTAGTGCAGCACAGTGCAATCTGCATAGACAGTAACAATATAGGATTCCATATATTCATAATGAGTAACAAACATCTAACAAATGCAGTGCAGCACAGTGCAATCTGCATAGACAGTAACAATATAGGATTCCATATATTCATAATGAGTAACAAACATCTAACAAATGCAGTGCAGCACAGTGCAATCTGCATAGACAGTAACAATATAGGATTCCATATATTCATAATGAGTAACAATCTAACAAATGCAGTGCAGCACAGTGCAATCTGCATAGACAGTAACAATATAGGATCCATATATTCATAATGAGTAACAAACATCTAACAAATGTAGTGCAGCACAGTGCAATCTGCATAGACAGTAACAATATAGGATTCCATATATTCATAATGAGTAACAATCTAACAAATGCAGTGCAGCACAGTGCAATCTGCATAGACAGTAACAATATAGGATTCCATATATTCATAATGAGTAACAAACATCTAACAAATGCAGTGCAGCACAGTGCAATCTGCATAGACAGTAACAATATAGGATTCCATATATTCATAATGAGTAACAAACATCTAACAAATGTAGTGCAGCACAGTGCAATCTGCATAGACAGTAACAATATAGGATTCCTCTAGTACCATGATATTTCATGATACCTCAATTACATGCAATTCACTTATGAAAATAAGAATGAAAAATATACACAGCAAGTTGGATAAAGTGATTAATATTTTCACTGTACAGCACTCTAGCCAAACAACCATAGTGTACATTTATTTCTCTCACAATACCTTGTCTCATTATCAGTCATTCAGTTAAGGAAGCCATACACCAGCAATTTTATAATATAAGGAGCAGTTGATGTCAAAAAGAAATACATCAGAAATGCACTAATAAGGGATAAAACTCAAGCAGAAGGGGTCTTTCTTAATCACACATCTTTGGGACAGAAATTCAGAAT
The DNA here is from genome assembly GCF_019279795.1 of Protopterus annectens. Lineage (NCBI taxonomy): Eukaryota > Metazoa > Chordata > Ceratodontiformes > Protopteridae > Protopterus > Protopterus annectens. The sequence goes on along the minus strand of NC_056726.1, from coordinate 1,295,054,904 downwards.
TCAAAACATCCCACTCAAGCAGTATTATCAACACTAGGTTATGAATCCAAATTACTACTGTAGGAACAGAACCTATACTCCCTGTACAAAACCCTGCATGTGCAATATAAAACCGAGACATTACTAATGGATATCAGTAAACCATATTCTGCCATTGTGGATTTACAGAGAAGTTGCCCAAGGTTGTATATGTAAGGAAAGGGTTGAGAGTTACAAAACTGCAAACTGTTAAAATACATTTTTTAGCTGAGTGAGCGTCACAATATTCCAAATCACTGACACAGAGGAAAGTGATTCATTTCACAGCAGGGTCTCAGGTAACATTAAACATTCTCATTTCAGTAAGAGAAAATGAGAGGATTCAATCCTGCACATCAAAGGTCCATGAAAGGGTATAAATTCCATCCAAAATGTGGGCTGCACAGCATTCTGCAGCAATAGTGTGTTTTTATTCTGTTGTTTTTATTTCTTAAAAAGGTATTCATCAACTTACATTTCTATGTATAACCATGTAATACTGAAATATCAAGGAGAATACCTCTTTTGGGACAAAGGAATGTTGCTTTAATGAAAGACAAGTTATAGAAGGTCATTTGTCAAACTATTACCTCACATAATTCTACTACATCCCCTGTGGCATATATTTTATCTGGCTCTGTCCACAGGCAGTATTTCAAGAAGGTCCATCAGTGGCGTTTGAAAGTATGACAAGTGACGATGATATAACGATAACATCCCTGAGGCATGGTTCTGGTAGCTGCAATGTGCAAACAAGTAAATGTGTGACCACAGTTCCAAACTATGGCAAAGTCAACAAAACTCTCCAAAAACCCTAGCAGCAAAAGGGCAGCCTATGAAGCAACAAGTAATACCTCTTATGAAATATCAATATGCTTTCCTAGCCCAGAAAAATAAACTCATAAGCACCATTTCCAAAAATCGAAGTAAATAATTATTTATACTTTCATAGTAATAATGCAGAATTTCATGCAGATATAAACTTATATGGACACTTTCCCTAGATTGATATGTGCTGTGAAATAAATGGTATGTAAACAGACTGCAGGAAAATTCAGCCAGCCATGAGAATTAAAGTTAAAAATGGTATGCAGTGACACCTCGTCTTTAAAAAACTTCAAGTTAAGCTAATGACTCACAGAGAGCCTGCAGCTATGAAATCTAAGCAGACCAAAAATAACACAGTTCTAAAATAAGTTACAAGATAAGTTCAAAAAGAGGCAAGATTCATTTTAACTTCAAAGCACATGCACACAGACAAAACTCATAAAAGTGGGCCAGTAACAGCTCAATTATAGAAATGAAATAAAAGGTACAGTCATTATGGGTTGCTTAAGTATTACTGTGTGCCAGTCTAAACCCAAAGGAGTGCACTGTAGCCAAAGTACTGACACAACACAACGGCTTTAAGTCAGAACTTTCACACGATATTTATATACACTCAAGCTATTTTAGTATGTGGGATATGGATACATTAGTAACACACTGACAAGATGTAGGTTTGTGCAAACAACAGATGCAATTTTTATCAAATTAATATCAACGTAGTCTAATCTGTATCAATCGAGACCTTACTGCCCAGATTTCTGGAAAATTTTAATAAATCACATGAAACTTTACTCTTGGGCCCAAACTAGTAATGATGAGTATGGAATCTCAGAAGGCACTTACTCTCCCCAAACACATCTGTTTACTAGTCAAAATGACTGCATTGTACAGTATTTTTAACAGCTAGATAAAATGCAGATATGCTGCATTCTAGATTAATACCTTTGCAGAGATCAAATCCTTTTACACTGTGGTCCAGTGGCACAAGAACTGAGCACCTTTGTGTGCTGCCACAGAATCAAGTTCACTACTGACCAGAGTACCACAGCCCTGGAAGGCAGAGAAGAAAAATGGCTGATAGTCTTCCCACTTCTCCTGAAGGCAAGAAAGGTAAACAATGACCCTACACTAAACTCATCTGGAAGCAAGGGACCACTACTCATGGAAGTCTTATGACATGGGCAGTCTCTACCAGTATGCAGAGAATTATGGGTAATCTGCCTGACAATAAAAGTATTGTGCCTTGAATATCTGTCCAGATCCAGGAAGATGAACTATCAGTAGGGCAGACATTAAAATACATCCGTAGCTGCAGCAAAAGAAGTAAAGGCTCCAAAGAGGACTGTTGAAGGCACTGGAAGGAAGGTGCCAGAACCCTTTGGGAATGCCCAGAAGTCAGCAACACTAATGCCCAAATGACAGAAAAAAATCAGTTACTTCTCAATACAGAAATGATCTTCATAAATTAGTAAGCACAACATAAGTGCTGCACATTTAATCCGTAGTACTGAATAAGTACTATGTAGAACTTAGTACTGGAAAAAAAAAACCTAAAGCAACTGATAATTTGCATTTTAGCTACAGATTTCAGTAGTGCACTCTGGGAAGGATTTTAGCATCCCTTTCATTTAATTTTAGTGCCTTCTATTTTAGACTTTTCTATTGTCACAGAAGTTTACATAAATGCATTTTTAGTGACATGAACTGCCATGTGCTGCAGTTAGCAATGATTGTATAAATCTTCAGAAATTCTAACTGGAAATCATTGTGCCTAATTTACTTGTATCTCGTCTGACATTAGTGCCACATTGAGATAAAGATGCTCTACATTTTTGTATTTTTGGAGTGATGATTCCTAACTTATCTCCCCAACTGTATTCTTGTTCTGAACTTATCTGATCATCTATATGTTGGCTGTGTTTGAATGTGGCTTTACACATGCCATTTCCTGGTTCAAAGTAGTCCTTCAACACTTTCTGAATTTTCTTTGTGGTTTGCTGTCATTTCCAATGAGTTTACATTTTAATGGGAATATGGCAATGCAGTAACGTACCCGATTCATTTGTGCATCATAAAAGTTACACCCATTACTGGGACAACAGACAGAGGAAACTGTGGATTTGTATGTGTGTATGTTGGAACTTCTGCTATTCTCCGACAGCAGGTTTTGTGTGTCTGTGTCAATAAAGTCATCATAATGTAGTATTACAATGTTCTTTTTGATAAAATTATTTTACCCACTGTTTATTATCCTGGTTTATTTTTTAAGGGAATGTGGCACCAAGAGTTAAGAATCTGCCATATAGACTGACTATAGGAAGTAAGTCCATTCTGGAATGGTCTCAAACTGATATGTCAAATTTTGTTACTAAACTTTCCCTCAAAGTGTCTAGACCAAAACTCATATCAGTCCTTGTACTGGGCTAGATACTTGTGAATGTGTGTCATGTAGGCCTATCCATGACCACTGGTTTGACCAATCTGTTTTAGTTATTTTGTTCCATTTTATATAAAAGAATACATTAGGACTCTTTAGGCTTGTAGACATTTCGGTATGATGACTATTTCCTTACAACTGATGTGGGTTGTGAGGTATATGGGAATACAACACAGTCAAACAGGTAATAAAATAAATATAGTTCTATTAGGGTACAAACAAAAGTTGGGGTAGACTTTTCTCAAGCAAGCAAATGAAACAGAATACTCTTTCTATTCTATATGCAGTATTTACAACAGTTCTCTTCATAACAACACAATTTACTTTACATCGCTTTTTCATAACTCTGGGGTTCCATCCTGGTGAAAATCATCCTGCTATTTTTACACACGGACTTCCAGCTTGAAACTCTTGGTTTCATACCCATAAGATAAGCTGTGAGCCCTAGGCCGAGGATCTGCATCATGGTAGATCAAGTCTGCTGTGTGTTTTACCAGATATTTAAAAGATTGTAAGGAGAGTGTCTGCCTACATGAGTTTGTATAACTACTGTGTTATCTATTAAACCATGTCAGGGACATGGTCTGTAACCAGTGTAAATCCCTCTCAATGTTGGAATACTTGGTTTCTTCACTACTGAACTTATAACTGAAAAAAATATATATGGAATGTTCTTCTCCATCAAAGGTCTAGGATAGCACTCAAATGCATGAGTATAGATTATTATAAAATGCCTTCTGAAATCTGGATAGACTAACACAGGCTCTGAAAATAATGCGTTATTCAAGGGTTTAAAATAACTGTCTCTAGCATTCACTTTACATTGAGGGGCATCTTCCCCTTTTCTCAGATCTGTAAGAGGGTATACTATTGATGCAAGATGAGGTACAAATTTTCAGCAGCACCCAGCTAACCACAAAACACCTTTCACTTGCATTTTGGAACAAGAAATAGGGCATTTAGGCCTATAAATCCCCAATGGATCACACACCCTAAATATTTAACTTTTCTCATACCTAACTTACTCTTAAAGGCATTATCAGTCAGCCTGACCTGCCTCAGAGAGTCTAGTATAGCTTATATCCTTGTTAGATGGAAATCCAATCTACCGAGTGTATAATTACATCTTCTAGGTAGCAGCATATCTGACTTGGGGCTTTAGGAAGTCCCTGAAATGGCACGGGAGCACCATATAATCTTAAAGGAAGACCAATATACTGGTATACGCTCTCTGTGGATTAAAAGGCTGTACTCTCTAGTTTTAGCCATCAGATGGGTCAGTTAGTATCCTTTGTTAGGTCTAATGTCGTCAAGAATCTTGCCTTCGGTGGCGGAGCCTAGATGGCCAACTGAGAGCAGTGAATTTTGAGAGCTCCATAAACTAGTATAATAATATAGGAAAATTGTATTATTTTCAAGTTTAAAACATCAGAAAACTATAAACTACTTCCACCCTCTCATGGTAAATGTCAATTCTAAACATTTTCCCCAATACTTGCACATTAGAATCCAAACATCTTATAGTAATGCTTAGTGCACTGCTTAAATCCTACATTGCTCATAACTGGCTTAACAGAGCTAATATCTCCTGGTCAGAATTCAAAAATGTAGCTGTTCAATATGTTTTGGCCAACAAATTAAAAACTGTAAGCAAAAAGAAATTGTCCTATTTCAGGAAATACTGGGGAAAGCTTATCGAAATTCTATCTATATTACCCTCAAACTAATTCATAGATAGTCCTTCTTCAAGCCCAAAACTGAGATGGTGTACAACATAAATAATAAGAAGTTATGGTAGGAAGGCTAGATATACCAATCTCCATTAATACAGGTTTCATTCAACTCTAATACTTACCATATTATACCTTATTGAGTGACAACCCAGTGTAGATATATGTAAATAATGTAAATAGTTTTTTATGATAGACATGGTACATAACTAAGATTCCCTGTTTTCTTTTTCTGTCATGCATCAAGTTTATTTTAATTCTATTAATATCTAGCTATGATGTTTAAAGGGAATTAGGTTTTGAATTGCAGGGATAAGGTCATTAATCTGTAATCTACAATATAGTACGTGTTATTTGACCTTATATAACTTCGTTGCTACCTTGTAATTTCCATGTATTAACTTTTTATAATAAGCAGAAATTTAAGTTCTCTTGTGAAATTGAAATAAAAAAATTAATTTGAAAAAAAAAAATAAATCGATAAACTACTAAACTTCATAAATCAATTTTGGTGGAGATGTACAAAAATTTTCCTGTCAAGTACCTTGGAGATGTATTGAGTCCCTGAATATGAACAACTCAATGAATTCTCATCCAGATGTTGCTTTGAAAAAAGAACTGCAATTGATGACATCTCCCTTACAGGAACTATCTTTAAAGATGGATGGCTTTAAAAATGACTTAGAAAACCTCAAACTAAATTCTCAAAAACAGACTGATACTCTTAAGGAACTATTACAGCAACAACATATAAAAATAACAAATATAGAGACTTTTCTAAATGACTTTGAAGTAAGACTCAAAGAGGAAGAATTCCAAAAAGAATTTCTGCTTAAACAGAATACATGGCTGCTTAACAAAACTGTCCCATCAGTCTGACAAGCCTCATCTGCAAGGCCATGGAGCGTATTATCATGGAACTTATAAACAACGACATTGGCAACCTTCAAACACTGGACCCCACCCAGTTTGGGTTCGTGAAGGGCCGATCTTGTCTCCTGAACCTGACTGACTTCTTCGAATCAGTCTCCAGAGCCATGGACAAGGGTAAGGTGGTCCAAACAGCCTATCTAGACCTTGCCAAGGCGTTTGACACCACCCCCCACTCTGGAATAATAGATAAACTTACTAAGCTGGGCATTAATCCCTACGTCACCCAATGGGTTGCTAACTGGCTTACTGATAGAACCCACACTATAAAAGTAGCCAACTCCAAATCCAGCTCCAGACAAGTGACAAGTGGAGTACCTCAGGGTTCAGTCCTGGGACCACTCTTGTTTGGCATCTACTTCTCTGAAGTACAGGCCAACACTAAGGGACTCTGGATAACAAAGTTTGCAGATGACTGCAAACTGGGAGCCATTACTGAATCCCCAAATGATGTGGATACTCTACAAAAGGGCCTTACAGAAACAGATGCTTGGTGCCAGAGCCATGGGCTCAAGCTCAATGCCAAGAAATGTATAGTTATCCCCTTTGGGAAAAAACATGTACCCATGAATTACCATATAGGTGGCAGTACACTAAATACCAAAAGTGTGATAAGAGACTTAGGGACACAGGTGGACAGTGGTCTCACCTTCGATAACCACATCGCCACAACAGTCAGGAAATCCTTCTATGTGGCACACCTCATCACTAAGGGCTTTTCATCCAGAAAAAAGAATGTCATTGTCCCACTGTACTCATCCCTCATTAGACCCATTATAGAATACAACGCCCCGTTTGGTATGTACCTCTCAAGACATCTGCAATAACTGGAAAGGCCACAGAAATACCTCACTAAAAGAATCACAGGCCTAAAGCAGATGCCCTACGCTGACCGCCTTAAAAAACTGCAGCTATACTCTGTCACATATCGTCTACTCAGAAGTGATCTCTGCTTAACATACAAGGCCATGTCAAACCCAGAGCTGTTGGACATGCTACACTTAAAGAAATCCCAATCACTCAGAGCCACACGCTCCAGGGATCTGAACCTTGTCATCACAATAAACAAAACATGCTGGAGGGATAGGTTCCTGACCCAGAGACTCCCCAGACTCTGGAATAAATTGCCCATACATGTCAAGCAGAGTGCCTCTTTGGCCCTCTTCAAAAGGAACCTTGACGATTGGATGGGAGAAAGGAAATTCACCCCGGGGATCACGTCAGTCGCCCTGCTAGACAGGGGTCCAGGGAAGTAAATAGTGTGGGAAGAAATAGCCAGGGGAATTGTTATGGCTAGGTTTGTATAGGCCCTAGGGCTGATAGCCTAGTTCCAACCTATGAACCTATGAACAGATGACTTAGAAAACAGGGAAAGGAGAAACAACATAAAGGTCTTTGGTCTACCTGAAAACTCTGAAGGAGAAGACATTATTTCATTCTTACAACCTAAATTCCTGAATTTTTATACTTGAAAGAGGGACTTTCATTTGGAATTGAAAGGGTGAATCTGCTTCTAACTCAACAAATACTCCACCTAGATCCATAGTTATAAAATTTCTTTCATTTCTGGACAAGGAACTAATATTAAAATCTGCTTGGAGAAAATCACCCTTAAAATACAATCAAAGCCTGATAAGGTATGACAATGATTATTCTTCCAGAATACTAGAACGAAGGAAAAAAGTCTGGCCAATAATGAAACAAAACAACAATAAAGCACAGCTGGCCTTTTCAGCCAAGATAAAAATATTTTTTGCCAATGAGATGAGAACCTTTAATGACTTAGAACAAGCTACTATATTCATCAAGAACAACAACATAGTGTATATTCCAGAAGAAATGGAATGGATGGCCCCTACTCTTAAAAGAATAAAAGAAACAAATCCTTGGACTGATGTTAGAAAGAAGAAACACAAAAATGATTCCAAGATAGCTGTCCCAAAAAAAGGTACTTTTCCGTTATCGGGGCAATCCTTTAAATGCGGTAGCTGGTGCTTAGAATCATCGTACAGCTGATGATTTTGTGGATTATACTAGTGTAGCATAAGCAAAAGCCTAGCTGGGGGTAAATTTGAATGAATTCTGTCATTCTGTAACAATAATCAATGCAGCACATAACTATGTCTTTCTTTCGCAATTAAAAAAAAACGCTACAGGGCTAACAGCTGTGTGATGATTCAAAGCGCAATCTACCGTGTTTAAACTTTTGTCCCAATAACGGAAAATCTAACTAAAAAAGAGAGCTAGCGTAAGTGACATTTAAAGAGGTAAACGTTGGTATTGGTTCTAGTTAGCTTTAAAGTAAGTATGATAGACAAGGTTCCAAAGCATTACCTGGCAGTGAGAAACAGAGGGTAGGGCAATTCTGTCACTCAGTATCTCTTTTTTACACATTAAAAAACAAACAATGAATGTATTTTTCCAATATTTCAACTTGGATTCACAGCCTTCCTCCTTTGTATTACAGTAGGAAAGCGACACTTACTAAATGAACCCTTTCACAACTCCATCTTTCTCAGCATCTTTCTAACTCGGCCTCTTCCTATCCTTTCATCTTATTTTGCTCACTCAAAGCTCACACACGGATGTTCTGCACTTTTAATTAGGTTAAATTAGGGGGAAACACATGCGTACCTCGGGCAAGTTAGGCAGCCACTAGAAAGCCCAATTATCACATGATAATCTGCCACCAATATCCAGGACAGAAGTCTTAAAAATTATAGTTATCTCACCAGAATGTACTTGCTGAATTAAAGGTATATCCTTATGCTCAAACTGCGAGGTCCACACTTAAAAAAAGTTACATGAATATTTTATTTACATGTCCTGTACGTCTTGTGGAGTTAAAACTAAGCAAAGGTGTAATCAGATGAAAACTGCATGTACGGAACCTTTTAAAGTGTTTTGCATTTTTTTGGGGGTGGGGGGAATTGCACCCTTACTTATCTATCCCATTTGTTAATTGGATGACTGGACAGTCACAGGTCCAAAGGCTTTTTTTTCAGTCACTATCCGTGGTCTGATGAAAACAAATAAAAGAAAAAGAACAACATAATATGGACATACAACTTTAAATGTAGAAGGTACTTGGTATGTAAAATTATGCATTATAACCCCACACATTAAAAGTGTTGCCCCGATAACAGAAAAGTACCCAAAAAAATAACTCTTACAACTACATCTCTGAAAGTATTAACTGATATGGTACATCACTTGTCATCTCTTTTTATTTAAAAAAAGGAAGGTTTCTTAAACAACTGAGAAACAGTAATGATTTATTCAGAATGTTCAGAGGGTCCAGTAATTCTTCACAAACAAAGGCAGGTCAACATGGGTTACTATTTACATTATATATAAGCCAAACAAAGCAACACATAATATAAACATAGAAGTTTCGGGTCTATGTCAGAACATCAAAGTATTAAAACTTCAAATGTTCTGATATCGAACACTAGTCAGCGAATGCTAAGAATAGCAAAGCTGCAGAACAGTGAATTCTGTCATCGGGAAAGAATTTGGTTGGCCATTTCTGTGCCTTCGCTATTCTTAGCGCTGTGGTGGAAAGTTAAGGGTCGGGTTCAGGTAAGTGTGCGACTATTTGTAAGTTAGGGTTAGGGGCAGGTTAAGTGAGTTAGGGCGCGGGTTAGGCATGTGTGCGATAGTGACAGACTTTAGGGTTGGGGTGGTTTAACTGAGCTAGGGTTAGGGCGTGGGTTAGGTGAGTGTGCGATAGTGACGGAACTTAGGGTTAGGGTTTGGATTAAGGTAAGTGGGTAGATAGTAGTGTATGTTTAGTTTAGTGCAGTGTTAGATGTCGGAATTTAAGTGCATGTGTGTGGTTGCTGTTTGTTTGATGTGCTTGTGTTGTGTGTGTGTGTTTTGGAGCAGCAAATTTTTTCCATGGGAAAACATTTGCTGTTCTAAATGTTCGATATTTTCATGTTTAGATGTTTTGGGGCCGATGAAATAGCGTTCGCTATTTTCATCTTTCGATAACGTGATATAAACGCAAAGTTTCTATTCCCCTACTTGAACTCAATGAATACTTATCTTGTTCATTTTTATTGTTTTTACTTATAATTTAAGTAATTAACTAATTCAACAAGGTAATAAGCCACGGTGGTGCAGCGGTAGAGTTGTCGCCTCAAAGCAAGAGGTTCTCCCATTTGATTCTCGGCTAGAGCGCCTTCTGTGTGGAGTCTGCATGTCCTCCCCGTGGTCGAGTGGCATTCGAAAGACATGCGTGAATTTGTGTGCCTTCACTGAAGGTTGGGCGTTAGGCTGGCACCACGGCACAGTAAAAATCTACTGCCAATCATTAGTGGACCGGAGTTCTGCTGTGGCAACCCCTAACCGGGAAATGCCGAAAGAAGAAGAAGAAGAACAACAACAATTAATTCAACAACGCACCATTCATCAGAGTCCAGACTCAAATGTAAAAATTAACATCATATATAATAGCAGTAACAGTAGAGTGTTTTGAAAAAAAAATGTTGTCATGGAGACTAATGCATTCTTCAGTTAAGGTATGATTTAGAAATGTCATGTATATCCTCATTGAATAATAGTAGCAAGCTCTTAGTACAAATGTTATAATTTTTCTGTCTAAATATAGTTAATATCAATTATGGCAGGTATCACATCTATGTGTGCTGTTTGATGAACCCTGATATGGTGTGCGTGGATGCAGCTGTGTCTGGCAGCTAGTACAAATGTCATTATCATTCTGTCTAAATATAGTTAATATCAGTTATGGCAGGTATCATAGCTTCAAGTGATGTTTGATGAATCCTGATATGGTGTGCGTGGATGCAGCCGTGTCTGGCAGCTAGTACAAATGTCATTATTATTCTGTCTAAACATAGTTAATATCAATTATGGCAGGTATCATAGCTTCGAGTGCTGTTTGATTAAGTCTGACATAGTGTGTGTTGATGCAGCTGTGTCTGGCAGCTGTTGTATGTTGCCGTTTTCATCTATGGGAAGCTGTGGGTTGCGGCTTATGATGGAGGTTTACTGAAGCTTGTGTATTAGGAAGAGACATTTGGTGTTTTAGCCTGGATCAAGGGGAAGGGGTGGATAAAAATGTGATTTGGGATATTTTGGCAGAGAATAGTTTGTTTATACAGCTGCTGAGTGAGAGGTGGGAATGCTGGAAGAATGCATTATCTCTTGTTGTGGCAGCTTGTTTGAAAGGGTTTTTTTATTCTTTTTTATTTTTTGATCTGTTTGCTCTCCGTTCTTCTCCTGGCTGCTGTCTCACAGAAAGGGAGGGAATTTAGGCTTGAAGTTGCAGTGAAGTGAAGCTTTGCTTCAGGTGCATTGTGAGCCTCTGGTATGCAGTACACAGATACACTAACAGAAACAGATGCTCCCAGGTTGCTATGGTAACAAAGACAGAGTGACGATAATGCTTAAGGCTCTGAGGAGACTCCAAGATGATTCTCGCAATGTATATATATATAAATATATATGTATGTGTGTATATATATATATATATATATATATATATATATATATATATATATATATATATAATATGGGATCCGTACAGATCCCCGAAGACAAAATCACTGAAACGAATTTCGGTTTGGCATACTTGCGCAAAAGTGCTTTGCACCAAAGAAGCACTTTCTCTTAAGTATGCCCATTTGCGAGACCGCACTATGGTGTGGATAACAGAACATTCCCTTTTCCTCACTGTAGTGTGGTCTCGGAGTGAGAATATTAAAATGGGGTGGGGTGTGAAGCCCCCTTGCATAAGCGTAGATTTCTTTTTTTTTTTTTTTTAACATATATTAACGAAAGCGCTTTTTTGGTGAAAGCGCTTTCATTAATATATGTTCGGTGATTATGTATTTAGGACTTTGCACATTCGTGCATAAGTCCTAGATCCATATATATATATATATATATATATATATATATATATATATATATGTATTCTTGATAAAAAAAAAATAAAAATAATAATAATAAGCGCATAAGGACTTACGTAAGAGTGGAAATCTGAGTTATTGTGAAAGACTAAGAACACTTGGTATTATGCAGAACCCTTTGCAGTGGTCTGGGAGGTGAGCTTGCTCGGATGTTTTGGGCATATGGGGATAGCTGATTCTAGGGGTGTTTGGGGTTGCCGGGAAGTGCTAGAGAGTCATCAGACTTCCTTCGTTGAAATATTTGTGGGAATGGAAGATGTGTTGAGTGGTTCACTGGCATAGTGGCTACTGCATGGAACAGGCTGGTAAAATGGATCAGAATGAATATTGGTTTGGATATATTAACATCAGCCTGGAAACACACCACATGAACTAGTGAATGGTATTGTGGCAAAACTGGATGGGTAATTGTTGCCTGTGCTTGAAGTACTGATATGTGTGTAAGGATGGAAATAAACATATAACAAATAAGAAACATGCTTGGAAGGAGCTAGTAATAAGAGTAAGTATTACAGGTCTCAAATAACTAAGCAACAGCCAAAAAAAAAAAACACACACACACACATTAGTTATGTAATATATGATTTTAGTAAATCTAGACATACAATATATAATCATCATATAAGATGAAGCAGTCTGCTGAATTTAGGTATTAAAGACAGGATTTAATAACATAGGCTTGTGTATAATAACACTACTGTCTTACTACTTGTCATAAATGACATACACTACATTGAACATCAAAGGGAAGCATGATGATTTTCTTATATAAGTAAATATGCATAACAAGTCATGTAATTCCTTTAACTTCAGTTGTAGTTTTTGTAACCCATCTTGACCATATATAATATTTAAGCGGTTACCAAGGTAACTAATGTTTTATACATGACATCAAACTCGCACACTTGTTCAAGGGAAGCAATAGAAGCCTGAACTAGGAATGTCACAGAATGTAACAATCACATTCTGAACAAATTAAATTGACAATAATCACTCAGTTTAACCTTTGCTGATTATACAAAATAGAATGTTGCCATTTAAATCTAAAAACTTTCAGTATATACCATAAAATGGCAATTTATGAATATGGAAAGGAAACTTGTAATCATTAATTACAATAAGTGAATTTGTTGTTTTAAACCTAGAATTTCACTCATTTTATAATAAGAAATGACAGATATGAAAATCCTTATGTGCAGGTAATGGGGAGAGAGGAGGGATGCACTGATAATTAAAATGCACTAACTTTCTTCAATGTTCACATAAAACAAACTTGATGCTTTAAGTAAGTTAGCAATAAACAAAGTGATTACTTAAATGCTGGCAAACAATGAACTATAACTTCTGATATATCCAGTAATCCATTGTATTATAAACATTAGGTATAAATATTTTTGAAAGGCTTCATCGATAAGGGTGAATATGTTAAATAACTGTGTGCTATAATCGTTTACTGAGATTTTATATATGATACATCCTACTTTACTGTGATTGAATTGTATGTCATCTATCTTTCATGAAAATATTAATTGCTTATACAATATACATTTATATTGTATTACAATTCTGTCTAATCTACAATAGTACTATATCTGTTCAAAATATAAATATTGCTTATTCCTATTACAAATATTCTCCATATGATAATTCAATTTCTGGATTATCAAGGTATGAGTGTTAATCTGATGGACTTGGTTTTATCCATCAGACTAGGAATGATTTCCATTCCATGGCTAGTGCAGATCTTAGTTTTTTTAACATTTATTAATTTAAATTTATTTCACAAAAACATTTTTAGTATGCCTGACCAAAACATTACTTTATTGGTAAACACTCAAAATTTAAAACCAGAAATTTCCTTTAAAAGCTCAAACATATACTTTATAGTTATCAGAGGAAAATGTTTAATAGTCACAATAAAACAAAAAATATCTAGTCTAAATAACCGAAGATGGATTTAACTTTATTATCTTTAAATATCAATGGCTTAAACAATCCTAGCAAGAGATCAAATCTACTGAAATATTTAAAATTGAACAAAGCACAAATTGTCTTCCTTTAAGAAACTAATTTCAAAACAAATGACAATTACAAATGTAATCCTAAGGGATATATGATATTGGTGCAATCCACTTCGACAAAGACAAAACGGGTAACAATTTTATGGAAAACAAATGTGATTAACTCAGACATCATTTATATGTATGAAGATAAAGAAGGCCTTATAGCATTAGTAATAGTTAAATATAATAACAGAATATGGACCCTAGCCAATCTATACCGGTTCCCAGGCATTGGAACAGGAACTGTTAAAAACACTTGGATTTCATTTCCAATAATTATAAAGGCAACTTAATATTAGGAGGAGATTTTAACTGTATATTTGATAGTTCTGAAACTACAAATAAAAAAAAGCTGCGTACATCTGCTGCATCACAAGCTTTAAACAAGTGGATAGAATCATTTCATCCTGTAGATACTTTCAAATTTAAAGAAGACAAATCTTTATTGTTTTCCCATCAAGATCACAGATAAAGTATTTGCTGCCCATGACTTGCACTCTAAAATCATTAATTTTTTAATTACTCCCTGTCTTTTTTCAGACCACAATTCATTGAATACTAAAACTTCAAAATGGGTACAAACCATTAATCTTTAATTCCACAATTCCAGCATATATAACTAAAATTAAAGAGTTCAAACCTTGGTTATTATCTGAATTACAGTTCTTCTTAGATATTAATTACACCACAGAGATAAATAAAATAATGATATGGGACTCATTAAAAGTTACATATATGGTAAAACCCTAACTTGGTATAAAAAAAAGTCAAAGAATGGGATTATATACTATTAGATCTACAATCCAAACTTTTGTCAGTAAAAGCTGAAAATAATCAAAATCATTTGGCGATGAAAAAGAAAGTAAACGTATTAAACAATAAATACAATGAAATTCTAACACATAAAACTAGTTTAGCTTCAGTAAAACTAAAAATTAATATCTTTGCCACTTCTTCCAAATATCTACATAATTTATCCACATGAATCAAAATACAATCAAAAGCTAATAACATTAAAAGTACCTTCCATGAAAAGAACGGGTAAAATGTCTTGGATATAGGTGACATTCTTGATGCCTATAGAAATCACTATATGGAACATTTCCAAAAAGAAAATATACATATCGATCAAGTAAATATAGATGAAAAAATGTTCTAATATAAAAAAATACCAGAAAAGTTAAAACTAGATCTGCAAGCACCCATATCCTACAAAGAAATTACAAATACAACAAAAGAGGGTAAAAATAATAAAGCTCCAGGTATAGATGGCATAATTATGGAAATATATAAACTTTTTCCTTCAAAGATACTATCCCTCTTCCATAAAGCTCTATTAGAAATTCAGTCACAAGCTTTAATACCACCCTCTTGGAGATATTCCTTAATCACACCAATCATAAAGGAAGACAAATCCCCAAACCTCTGTACCTCATTTAGACCTATATCATTATTACATAATGACTATAAGATATTTATGACAATATTAACTAAAATAATGAAAATACCAGTATCCAAAACAATAAATAATGATCAAACTGGATTTATATATCATAGACACACACAATATTAAAATGATAATTTATTTTATAGAGTATGTTAAGAAAATAAAGAAGCATTCATAATTGGCTTAGATATAGAGAAAGCCTTTGATTCCCTAAATTGGGACTATTTATTCAAAATGCTAATGCTATTTGAATTTCCTGCATCCTTTGTTCATCTCCTAAAGAATATATACACAAATAATGTAGCGTATGTTAAGTTAGGTCTTTTTACCTATGAATCTATACATATAACAAAAGGCACTAAAGAAGGATGTCCCATGTCACCGATTCTGTTTGCTCTAGCTATTGAAATATTGGCAGACTCAATTCGTAACAATATAAAAATCAAAGGAATAGATGTTTATGAACAATACAATTCTAAAGTAATGCTATTTGCTGATGACATATTACTAACATTATCTAATACAAGAGAGACATTAGAAGAATTAGATATATTAATTGACAAATTTCACATGACTTCAGGACTCCATTTCAATAAATCAAAATCAAAATTTTTATTTTTAAATAAAAAAAGAACTGCAGACTAAGGGGGATCACATCATAGGGAAACAAGAATTTACCTTAAAATATCTAGGAACTGAGTTATGCAAGGATAATAATGAATTTGTCTCAAGAATCTACAATAATATCATCAATACAATTAAAGTCTCTGTGGAAAAAATGGAACAAAATAATATTAACACTTGAAGATAGACTACAGTTAATAAAAATGGTTTTACTGCCCAATATCCTATATATAGCATTGGCAATACAACCGTTACTAGAAAGGAATATACTTAAAGAAATAAATTAATGCATAATAAAATTTTTATTGTTTCCCAAAAGAAACAGAATAGCTTTAATACATCATATCAGACCATGGAAACAAGGAGGATTAAATTTACTGATATAGAAACATATATAAAAGCATCAGTATCAAACAATCTCATATTGGATAAGTTCAAATTACTCTGCAAATTGGAAATAATTATTAACTGTAACATCAATAAATTTATTTGATTTACAAAAAAAATGTTAAAAGATAAAAACAATTTGCCATGGCACATACTGTGTATTAGTATGTGATATAACATAACTAGACCCACTAAGACTCATTTAGGAAAATTATTAATGCAAATATAGATTTAAAACTCTGGTTTGATCTTTTAACACCATTTATAGTCACAAAGAACTTTCCACATAAAATATATAGAGAAATTATTAATTCTTGGGAACAGAAAGGATTTGTTTGTTGGCTTCAGGTATCAAAGAACTAAAAGTTTTAGATATGCAAGTAATAAAAACAACATACAAAATTCCACAACAAGACTGGCTAACTTTACAGAGTATTCTGTCATATTCGCAAGATGTAAATAGAATAATTAACAATTCTTCATTTAAAGAAATAAATTTATGAAATACATATATGAAAACATATATAATGACTGACATGGGAAACAGTATTTCAAAATTTTACAAAATATTGGCAAACTATAAAACAACACCCAAAAACCTCATATTAGAAATATATAACAAAAGGACACAATACAGTTAACTGAAGATATTAAAACATATATCTTATTATTGATAAAATATACATCCTTTACGCAATACTGGAAAGTTTTTAATTGGAAATGCTTGCACTGAGCATTTTTAACCCCAGATAAAATCAGTAAAATTAGTTCTTTCATAAAAGGAATATGTTGGAGATGTGAGCAAGTAGACAATGCAGACTGGAACCACATTTTCTTTGACTGTGTTAAAATTAAGCCATTTTGGAATGGTATTAACTTTCTACAAGCTTTATTTAATGAATCATTTTATTTAACTAAAGCTCTTGTATTATTAAATTTAAATGAAGGTTCTCATTTGAATAGATCAAACATTTATCTAGTATGGACTATACTTGCAATTTCAAGGAAGTGTATAACAAGAAGATGGAATACAAACACAATACCAACTTTGGAAGACTTCTACAGCCTACTGAAGACCACAACATTATTGGAAATTAAAATTAAAGAACTAAGAATTTATCCAAAGCCATTTATCAACAACCCTTGGGGAAAAGGCTTATTATTGACTGACACTATACAATAATTGATCAGACACTCTGATAATGGATTGGACATACTTATAAAGTAACTGTATACATTAAGATCTGTTATAGTATCAGGCTAATGTAAATAGTGTACATAGTTATTTAAAATGTCATGTATAAATACTATGAAATTCATTTAAATGTATTTGAAAAATAAAAAAAAAACTGAGAAAAAAAAGAATCTTGCCTTCCTCTGCATTTTTGTTAGCTCATCAACACTAGCCATTGGGTACGTGTAACATTTTCAAATGTTGCTTAGCTTCCTAAAAGCATGCAGCTCCAGAGCTTCCATCAAGCTTTAGGTATAGCAACATGGCATTGTTCCATTTGATTTTCTTAGTCTTCTATCACCCACAGCTTAAAGCATTGTTGTGTACTTCCTGTTGTGCAATCATTCTCTCTTTTTTTTTTGGTATTTGGCCATTTTAAATGAACCTTTTTCTCAGAATCATCTAAACGTAGGGTTGAATAAAGAGTGTACTGCCAGGTAGTTTTGAAAAAGTGTCTTCATTTACCAGATACTCCCTTATGTTTTATTTTTGTGACACAGTGTGTTGTCTACCTCAATTATAGGAATAAAGTTAAGTTTTGTTTCTTCATCAGATCTGTTATTTTTTGTTCCTAAATTGTGTTACATAGGTCTGTTCATTATTATGGTACAACTTTTCTGACCAGTCTGTTTATCCCTGAAGTTATCATCATTTAGTTTTTATGCTATTTCAAATGGAACCTGGCACTTCGTCATTTTTTTCTGTGGACAGGTGCATAACTAATGCTCTATATTTCTTGGTGCTTGCTTTTCTATAATATACACCTTGTTGTTTAGTTTGGGTTCTTTCCTTGTGTTCCATATGACAGATGTCACCACTTTCAGCCTAGCATGCAAGCTAGTACGGTGTTCTATGACACTTTTAAATGGAGTTTTCTCTAGTAATATCTAACAGTCCACAATTGTGTCTGTTGAGGCTTGTGAAAGTTCTTTAATGGTGAACTGGAGGTATATATTAACTGGTCCCAGTTTCACTATCTTCCTCAAAAACTTTCTCAGCATGGATTTAAATGTTTATGTAAAATGCCCCCATTTGGATAGGCATGGCACACTGAGGTTTTTTAATGGGTTGATCTTAAAATATTGGCATAACTGGTGCATATGACCGTAAATGGAATTCTCATAATTTGGGAGTATTTCCATAGATATCCTTAACCTGGAAAGAAATGACTAATTCCCTAGCTGTATATTTAGCATTAGCCTTACACATGGGAATAACCTCAGTGGACTTGATTGCATAGTTCAAAATATCAAAAATGCAACAAGACCCATTGCTGAATTTTATCTATGGCTCAAAAATGCCCAAAGAAGGATGGTCAACTGCTGCCTCTATGATATGCATTGGAAGGAAAGGATTTTAAAAGACTGGATAAGGGGCTATCTTTTGGCATTTAGTGGATATAGTACAGAAGTTCTCAAATACATCTCCTCCTAATTCATGATTGCTATTTAGCCTCATCACAAAGTTCTGAAAGATTTCAATACTAATAGTTGGTGTACTCCCGGTCTTTACATATTCTACACAATAGGCCATTTTGTAAAGAATGGGTTGGAAGTGGGAACATTTTGCTCATCTTCTTTCTCTAGCACTTTTTATTTTCTCTTGCTCTTCTTAAAGTATGGAAGATTTCTCAGAAGAACAGTTGTTCATACCAGTGCTCCACTGACTTTTGCTACCTCCACCTTAGTTATTTTTCTTCGTCAACCTGATGCGTACAACCCTCTTTTCTTCTGTTTAGTGTTCCTGCACATTAACTCAATAAGAACATTAGGACTTTGTTCAGGGTTAGTCTCTCTCTCTCTCAGTACACACTACCCTCTTCTCCTCCTTCCTTGCTAAGGGTGCTCTCCCTCGGTCTCAGTTGTAGTCAGCACCGCACTACCACCTTTGCTTCTTTAGGCTGCCCTGTGTCTACTTCAGTGTATATAGACACTGCCCTCTAACCTTTTTTCTTTCTAGGTTCTAGCATATCTCAGAAATAAAAATCTTCATTCTAATTCTGCTTTACTTACAGATAAATATTGCCCGATTGCCTGGTGTCTTCCCTTCTGTCTTTGTTTTGCACTTAACAGAAAATGGTATATAACTCTGAGAAGGTACGCCTGTTCATTGTTATCAACTTTCGTATTCTCAATGCTTAGCTACTGCTTAAAATACATATTTTTGTTTCATCTTGACAGAAAGTTTATAATTCTGTTAAGTTGTGCATTTCCCATACTTAGAAACTTCATTCTCCTGGAGTATACCCTTCTGTGAGCAATTCCTTTTCACCAGTTCTACTAGTTAGGTCTTGCTTTGCAACACTTTCAGGCTGTTCCAATATTCGATTATGCAACTCCCTTCCTTTCTGTTTCTGTACACTACTCAGCTATAGTTGGTTACTTTGGCTATGTAACCTTAGCCAAAGTTTTGTACCTTTGGGGCCTTCTAACACCATTCCTTGATCTTTCTTAGACTCCTATATATTTATGCATACATCTGGTGGTTGCTCTCCTTTCTCTGGTTAAGCAGAGAGACATTTCTGGCTTATTCATTTTCTGGTTTCCCTTCCCATACCGATAACATGATTATCAAAAAGAATACCATCTTCATATGGCTTTCACTAATCTTTTAGGTGAGGCTAAGCTTTCCTTATTATCATATTACGTGTTAAATTGGGGAACGAGTTGAAGTATTTTTCCCAAACAGAGCTTGTATTTCAGTTGCATAATGAGATATACAGACAACTTCAATTACATTTTTTTAACTAAAGCTCTTTTTATAAATATACCATATCTTTATAAGTGTGACCATACTATCTGAATCTAGTAGTCTCCGCAGCTCCCTGCTCTCATTTACGATACTGTACTTTGTACACTTTGATACAGTACAATAGCAAATGGCTGCCTATATTACACTAGAAAATTCAATATAAAACATGATGCAACAACATAATGATGCATGCAAACACTTTTTATACAAAAAACAAAGGTCATTTTGCAACCTTAGACATATTTATTGAAACAAAGTATATGACCGATGCAGGTACGCAGCTTCACTGGAAGCAAAATGTTTGCATATAAACAAGGTTGTCCAGAACACATTTCTGTGAATTGGATTCTAAGGGGATCCAGTATCTGTCTGCCTGGAATGACATGATTGACAGACCTTGATGTTTTGTCAGAGATGGCCTGATCTGTCACCCCTAGGCTTCCGGATACTGGCCTAGGCTCTTGCCACCCCTATAGTGTCTTTTTTAGGTGGTGTTCCAAAGACCAAAGTACCACCGTAACAGCTACAAACAAATGCAATCTGACAGTCATGCTGCTAAACGCTAGAAGTCTAAATCTCAAAATGCACTCAGTCGAAGCACTCCTTAAAATGGAGAACATCAACATTTTGCCTTAACAGAGACCTGGTTCAAGGCAGCAGAAAGCACCCCTGCATTACCAGGCTATAACTCATTCCACACCTTTCGGCCCCAGAACTTGGACAGAAGCTCCAAAGGCAGTGGTGTTTCTATATTCATAAAGGATGCGCACACCTCCAGACTGGTAGCCCAACATAACGCATCTGAGATACTTCAGGTGCAGCTAACATTGGGTAAGACAGCAATTCAGGTTTTAGCCTGCTATAGGTCCACAGTCATGTCCCAAGACTCACACTCCACGTTCTTAAGCACGCTGGAGAATATTAGGGTCAACCCTAACACTCTCATACTGGGTGACTTCAACTACCCCTCCATTAACTGGGAAAACTACATATGTACCAATACACTTGCCCAGCATTTGCTGGAATTCATTAATTCCAATGCCCTGGACCAGCTTGTTCTTACCCCCACTAGAGGCAGCAACATCCTTCACCTGGCCATTACTAACATGGGCGACCATTGCTTTACACCAATAGTCAACTCCTCCCTGGTTAGATCCGACCACAAACTAATCGCCTTGGAAATCCACCCCCCCCCCCCAAAGGTAATCACCATGAAAAACTTCTCCAAAGCTAACTTTGGGCTCCTAAAAACAGAGGTGGCTAACTTCTTGAAACCCATGCAAATGGAGAATAGTTGCATGACCACTGAATCATAGACCAATGCACTATACGAACACGTGCAAAAATGCATGGATTTTGCCATACCCAATAGAACCAAGATGCTCACCTCCAAAAAAAGGCAGCCAATCTGGTGGTCTCCTGCCATAAACAAACTCTGCAACAGAAGGAGGAAACTGATGTGGAATAAGGTGAAGTCCCAAGACTGGAAAACTCCCTTATCAGCCTCAACAAAAAGTTGAGTTCCCTCATCAAATCCTCTAAAGCTAACTATGAAAACAGAATTGCAGCAGATAGTAAAGACAACCACAAGGCCTTCTATAGTTATGTAAAGAATCTCCACGGCAATACCCAGATTTGCTCTGAGCTACTGCACAATGGTACTTCCTATACCGAGCCAACAGATATTGCCAATATACTGACCGACAGATTCAGTGCCAACTTTACCCTCCCCAAAGGGCTGGTCACAATACCAGTAGATTGCCAGGCACCCAGTATTAGTGCTGCATAGGTTAAAACAGCACTGTCCAAGGCCAAGAATACAGCTTCTATGGGACCTGACAATATCCCTGGCTGTGTTCTACATGAACTACAGAGTGAACTGGCACCTCACCTGTGTGCCCTGTTCAAGTACTTAAGAAACATCTTTATCTCCTATTACCTTTTTCTGTACTTCCTCATATTGTGGTTTAAATGCCTTGTGTATTTTGTTTGCTTAAATGTTTATATATGTATATATTATACTCTTACCATACCAGTAGATAGCGGAACTTTTCTCCTCGGGCCGCCACTGAAAATGGACATGTATCCAGTTGGACTAGCCCGGTTAACAAATGTAAAATAAAATAAAATAAATAAAATCACAGCCTCACCTCAGGCTTTGTCCATACCGAATGGCATACTGCTATAGTCATCCCTCTCCACAAAGGACGAGCGACTACAGACCCAGAAAACTATCGCCCCATTAGCCAGACAAGTCTGACATGCAAAGCTATGGAACACATCATCATGAACCTAATAAACAAGGATATAGGAAATCTCCAAACTCTGGACCCCACACAGTTTGGTTTTGTGAAGTGTAGATCATATACCTGGTCAACTTGGTCAATTTCTTTGAGTCAGTCACCAGAGCTGTGGATGAAGGCAAAGTGGTTCATACAGCCTACCTTGATCTGGCCAAGGCCTTTGATACCATTCCCCACTCAGGAATCATAGAAAAACTCACTAAGCTAGGCATCAACCCCTATATATCACTAGGTGGGTTGCAAACTGGCTCACAGTTAGAACCCACATTGTGAAAGTAGCTGACTCCAAGTCAGACTGCCGACCGGTCATGATTGGAGTCCCACAGAGTTTGGTCCTGTGTCCTGTCCTGTTTGGTAACTACTTCTCTGAAGTCCAGGCCAACAAGAAGGGACTCTGGCTGACAAAGTTTACAGACGATTGCAAGTTGGGAGCTATTTTTAACTTAACAAGTGATGTAGACATCCTACAGACAGGCCTCACTGAGCCCAACGACTGGTGCCAGAACCATGGCCTTAAGCTCAAAGCCAAAAAATGTGTCATCATCCCCTTTGGGAAAAACTCGGTTCCCATGAATTACCACATCTAAGGCATTATAAGAGATCTGAAAACACAGGTTGACAGCAACCTCTCTTTTGACCACCTCATTGCCACTGTAGTCAGAAAGTCCTTCTATGTGGCACATCTCATTACTAAGAGTTTAGCATCCAGGAAGAAAGAGGTCATTGTCTCCCTCTACTCTTCCCTCATTAGGCCAGTCACTGAGTAGAATGCCTCATTTGGCATGTACCTCACTAAACACCTGCAACAACTGGAGAGGTCGCAAAAGTACCTCACAAAGAGGATCCTAAGCCTTAAACATTTATCCTATATGGACAGACTTAAAAACAACTCCAACTATTCTCTGTCTCATATCGCCTACTTAAAGGTGATCTCTGCTTAACTTACAAAGCCATGTCTGACCCAGCTCTGTTAGAAATGCTACATCTAAAGGAATCCCAGTCCCTCCACACCACACACTCCCGAGACCTCAACCTCATTACTGCAATCAACAAAACATGCTGGAGGGACAGGTTCATAACCCAAGGACTGCCCATGCTATGGAATAGACTTCCCATACATGTCAAACAGACTACCTCACTGGCCCTCTTCAAGAGAAATCTTGATGAGTGGATGGGAAATAGAAAATTCACCCTGGGGATCACTCCAGTAGCTCTACTCAACAGAGGCACTGGGAACTAAGGTGTGGTGGCACGATGCCCGGGTAATCCTATGGATTAGGCTTGTAAAGGCTCCAGGGCCATTAGCCTAGCACACACCTATGAACCTATGAACACACTACATCCACCATCCAGTGTCCACCACACACAAAGACCCACCCATGCTGAGGCACTAAAAGCAATCTTCCCAAATCTCAAAGACTTATAAGCCCATAGACAGCTATCCTCCACAATCTATAAAGCATTCACCAAAATCAGCACCAAACACCACACATATGCCTACATCCATTGGAACCTCAATAGCAATGCCCATATGGCAAGTCAACAAATTACCCAGGATTCTTGTCATAGGGGACTCCATTGTACAACACATAACTGCCCCGTGCACCTGATTGAACAAGGAGAAGATAACAGCTGGTTGCTATCTGGAGCCAGGAACTCCCATGTTATGCACACACTAAAGTCACTACACCACAGGTACCACAATAATTCTATCATAGTCCATGTGACAATTAATGACCCGAGACATACTTCCCTGGACTATATAATGAGAGACATTGTTGATCTATCTGTATATGTTTCTCTGGCAGGTATGTGCCTTGCATTGAGCAGCATTCTACCTTCACCAAAGATGATGCCTCAGTACAAACAAAAGGTAATTGAATAATAAGTGGCTTAATTTCTGGTGTCTTCCCAGGGAGATTCAATACTTGTCAGCATGGGAGGACATAGTTTACAAAAAAAATTGCTTTGGAAAGAATGGTCTATAATTGTCTACCCTAGGCTTCTGAATATTGGCTTAAATTTTATGCACCCCCTTAGACCTCTTAGAGTTTTTTGCCAATGCCAAATTGACAAACCTACCAACATAGCAAATAAAACTAAAAGAAACCTAAATGTGTTACTGCTAAATGCTACAAGCCTAAACAAGAAATTCCACACCCTACAAGCTCTCCTCACTCTGCAGAATATAGACATCTGTGCCATTACTAATGGTTTTAATCCACAGAAAGTACTGCAGCCGTGCAAGGCTCCAGTGCCTTCCACACATTTAGACCATCAGCTGGCACAGACAGGGACAAAAAGTATAGGAGTCAATCTATATTAGCAACAAGTACAGCTCTATTTTGGTTAAACAGGATGATGCCCTGAAATTTATCCACAAGCAAATCACCACAGATAACGTTGTAAAGTCGTATAACATATCCTAGCAAGCTACAGGTCCACCTTTTATGTCCCAGGAATCCCACAGCTCCTACCTATACCTAGTGGAGACACGCTCATCATTAAACCAAATACCCTATTCATGGAAGACTTTAACTACCCCTGTATGGACTAGGAAACATACACTGCCTCATACTCAAAGACAAAATTATTCCTGGACTTTATTAACGTAAATGCTGTTGACCAGATAGTGTACACACTCACCAGAAGTCTGGACCTGGTACTCACTAATATGGGAGAGTGCTATTACCCCCCCCCCCCCCCAATTTCAGGTCCTCACTAGTGAGAACAAACTCAGAAATATATTAAACCAGCACACAGAAGCCAGCCAGTAATCCAAGAAGACTTTAATATATATATATATATATATATATATATATATATATATATATACACATATATATATATATATATATATATATATATACATATATATATATATATATACATATATATATATATATATATATACATACAGTATGCAAAACACTAAATATATTATTTTATGGTTTTCATGCATTTTTTAATATTTAGTGTTTTGCATAATGTATATATATATTATTTATTCATATATTTATTATGTAATAGATGTGCTTTTTAATATTTTTTAGCACTCTTTTAATGATTATTGTGTGCCTTCACTTTAATTGGGAGTGACTTTTAATTAATTAAGTAACATGTGATTAAAAATGGGTATATAAGGGCTAGTTATTTTAAATGATGATTGTTCTGAGGAAGTCCCTATCAAGGGAAGAAAGCGCTAAACATTTATTAACGTATTCTTGGATTGTTGGCTGGCTTCTGTGTGCTGGTTTAATACATACCTCACTAGTGAGGTTGGATCACAAAGCTGTCTCCTCCAAAATAAAAATCAGCTTGGTAACACACAAGAAACCTGTAACAGTTCAGAACTATTCCAAAGCAAACTACATACTATTAAAATTCACCGCCCCTGCCAACCCCAAGTTCACAGCAACCTATGCAGAGTTGTTCATAGAACCCTTGCACAATCATGTAAATAGCTGTATAGAGGCTCCTGTACATACTAGAAGTAAGCCCAAAACAAACTCTAGAAACAAACTACAATGGTGGAATCCTAACCTTAATAGGGTATATAACAAAAGGAAAAAAGTCATGGCTAAAATCAAGATGAGCACCTCCCATAATGATAGCAGCTGTCTAATTAAACTAAACAACAAAATAAAGGAATAGTTACGTCCATCAAGAACCAATTACAAAGCCAAGACAGCCTCTCAGGCTAAACAGAACCACAAGGCCTTCTACAGCTATGTCCAAATCCCCAAAAGAACTGGTGGCCAATGGAGCCACCTTAACTGAGCAGAACAACCCCAGCAAATGTGCTGGCTGACAAATTCTGGTGAAACTTCACCCCCTACACTCCCCCCTGCCTTGACTCCTGATACACATAAGAGCATAATCCCCCAACTATCAATGGGGAGCAGGTCCTGATGGCACTTGCTATGGCCAAAACACAGCCTCAGTAGGCCCTGACAGTATCCCAGGATGCTTCCTAAATAGCTTGCAACATGACCTATCAGGACCACGAGTCACCTTTCAAACATAGCATCAAAACAGGCATTGTACCATGAGAATGAAGGACTACAACAGTTATCCCATTTCAAAAGGGTGGGTCATCAACTGACCTCAGAAACTACAGACCTATTAGCCTGACTAGTGTAATATGCAAAGCCATGGAATAAATTATCATGGAAATGATCAATAAAGACATAGGGAACCTTCAGCCACTGGATCCAATCCAGTTTGGTTTTGTCAAGCAAATGTGATGTCTACTAAACCTGGTACTCTCCTTTGAGAAAGTCACCAAAGCAATGGATGAGGGGAAACACCTGGACCTGGCTAAAGCATTCAGTTCGGTACTCCACTCAGTTATAGTTGACAAACTTACTGAACTGGACATAAAATCCTGCATAACTCACTGGACTGCCAGCTGGCTCACAGACAAGACCCAGGATGCCACATCCATTAACAAATCAGTCACCAGCAGGGTACCTCAGGGCTCCATGCTGGAACCGCTCCTATCCGGCATCCATGCCTTGGAGGTAAAAGCTAATATCAAGGACTGCATATTGCGAGCTATCACAGATTCCCCCCATGACACAAACATCTTACAAGAGGGCCTAACACAGACAAACGACTAGTGCCAAAGTCACAGACTAAAACTCAATGACAAGAAAAGCATTATAGCATCTTTTGGGAAAACTCCCATGCAGGCTAATTACTCCATCAATAAAGACACCCTTAAGATCTGACCCAGTAGTCAGGGATCTGGGAACATATGTAGACAGCAGTCTGGCCTTTGCACACCATGTGGCCAAGATAGAAAGAAAATCGCTCTGTGTTGCCCAGTTTATAAATAAGGGCATGGCATCCAGGTCCAGTGAAGTCATACTGCTACTTTATTTTGCCCTTATAAGACTATCTGATCCAATACTGAGTTTAATGCCCTCTTTGGAATGTACGTGACCAGACATATGCAACAGTTGGAATGCTTACAAAGGTTCCTTACCAGGATAATCCAGGACATAAACACATTATCCTATATGGATCACCTTAAAGCAATCTGTATTCTCTGTCTCCTACAGTTTACTGACAGGCAATCTATGCCTAACATACAAGGCACCCTCAGATCCAGCTTTGATGGAGGTTTCACACATCTGCAAAACAAACAGTATCAGAACCACTTGATGCAAAGATTTAAATTTTGCTTGTGACATAAGACATGTTGGTAAGACAGATGTATGTCTCAGAGGATCCCCATAGTTGGGAACAGGCTCCCCATCATGTGATGCAGAGTCCATCCCTAACATTATTTAAGGGTGACCTTGACCAATGGATGGGAAATTGGAAATTCACCCTGGGACTGGTATCCATGTCTCTGAAAACTAACATAACCCTCCCCCACATA
The DNA here is from genome assembly GCF_019279795.1 of Protopterus annectens. Taxonomy (NCBI): domain Eukaryota; kingdom Metazoa; phylum Chordata; order Ceratodontiformes; family Protopteridae; genus Protopterus; species Protopterus annectens. The sequence goes on along the minus strand of NC_056726.1, from coordinate 1,295,026,824 downwards.
ACCTCTAGAAACTTCTTAACATACCCCCTCCTAATAAATGCCTCTAATACATAGGGACACAACTGAGTTGGATTGCATGGCTAGGCTTATAAAGGTCCTTGTGATCATTAGTCTAGTATACACCTATAAACCTTTAAACTGCTTCAGACCCAGTTTCCCATCAAGACATGCCAATTTATACAACCTAGGAAGGTCAGAACCCTATTTCTTATACACCATTTTATTGAATAACTAACTGCAATAACAAACAGTTTTGGAACATTCTCTGCAGCTGCCTAATATACTGTGTACCTGACTGCCATAAAGTGACAGTCCTACTTGCATCATGTCTTAAGGAAATAGTTCTGTTTATGGCAACAGTTCGATTTACAACTCTGCTTACATTATTTCATGTCACTTCTACATCACTTTGGGGCATAGCGCTCAACTTCTGTGCTAAAGAATAAGGGACAAAGGCAAAAATAGATGGGGAAAAAAACTCTCAGGAACAATTCTAAAAGTTATTGGCTTAGAAAATTAAAAGAACAGGGTCTTGCATCAACATGCACTTTGAAGAATAAAAAATATAAAACTCATTGGCATTACTGACTGGTAGTAATCGTGATTTATGAGAAAATCAAAAATTCTATGAGGAACAGAGAAAACATACGAGGCAAAATCAAGGACATTCTTCAAAATCAGTGAAAGTTAAGTTATATACTTTATGGTACCAACTTGGCAAGAACGGCTATATAATGTTATACTACACATGCGTGTGCACAGGTATTGAACATTTTTAATGCTGTGATCAGTTATAAAACTGATATATGATTACAGAATGAAGGCATTATTTTGTGGGGTTTGCTGAACAGTATGGAGGAGGTGTTTACCCTTTCCCAGCTGTTGTGTTACCTCACAATTGGAATATATAAACTAGCAGGGGATGTAGAGAGGCATGCCCCTTGCAAAAAAACAGGATTTAGTTAGTATGCGCTTTTTTTTTTTACGATGATGTAACTTTCAGTCCTTGAAGTTCAATCTAGTATGCTTCAACTAGTTTATTATTTGATTGTGTGTGTGTGTGTGTGTGTGTGTGTGTGTGTGTGTGTGTGTGTGTGTGTGTGTGTGTGCGCGCATATTTACACACACACACGCAATTACATACTTATATTTTTTTTGACATTTCAGGATTTAGTATTAGTTATTATGCCTTTCAGTATACCATTATTAAATTAAGTTGCCACACAAGAGGTACAACAAGCTACTGTTGTACCTACAGCTGTCCATTCTAAGTTGAGGGGGGAAATCCACTATCTCTTCTTTCCTTTTATGCTGTAAGCAGCTGCTATAACCAACACAAAGAATATTAAAGTGCTTTGGTTCTACTTACTATAAAAACTTCATTCATTTTGAACTGTAGCAACTGCTTTACACATAAGCAGTTGCTGCATCCAACATGATGCTTCGATAAGTCCCACATGATGGAACTTACTGAAAAAAGTCTTACTTTTCAAACTGTAGCACAGTGCTTGCCACAAATGTAGCAAGCAGCTGCTACAGTTTATTTTACACAGGGAGCATTAAAGCAATTCAGTTCAAACTGCAAATGCAATATCAGCATTTAAATGCCAGTAGTGAACTGAAGACTGAGCAGGATCCACCAAATGCAACCCCCCCCCAACACTTTGCACCTGGAGCGGCTGCCCCTTCACCCCACCCTAGCTACATGCACACTACAGACACATGCATGGCCTCTGGCAATAGTGGCACAAGTGTTGTCTTTTCACTACTGGAGCCACAGTGATTAGCTAAACATATTTAGAAAATTAACCAAGGTAAAGGGTCAAGTTCTCAATTGCTTGGGTGGCAGCTATGTTCACCAGTCTATTAGCAATTTTACCAAGCATTAAGGGAGGTAATGACAACTCCAGAAAGACTGTAATATAACATAAACCATTTTTAATGGGTCCGTAGGATCAGTCCAGTGGCTCTCCCTCATTCAAGCTAAACAGCTCATTCATTCCTCCATCAAGGTGTATGTCAGGCTTCACTGGTCCAGACAAGAGGCCTCCAGGCTATTAATTTCCTGACCAGTGAGCATTATCAGCCCTTTGCTACTCCACAGAGGTGAGTGTCAGGTTATGAGGACCGGGCCTTCATGTGTCTCCAGCAGCCATCTGAGTCACCACTCCCAAACCAGGATGGCCAAGATAACATTGGTTGCTCACTCTAACCTCCCTCACCCATTCCCTCCAGCTCCTGTATTTCTGTTCAAGCACAGGTTGTTTGGAAGCAAGGTGGAGATATAATATAATAGAAGGTTAACCCACTATACTATATTAACAACTATTTCTCTTTTTATCAATCTCAACAAAGGGTTTTGTTCATATAAGCTACTGAAATAGTATTCACAAATTAATACTTTCATCGGGCCTTCAAATAAATACGTTTGAATGAAAAATGCAGATCCTCTCTCTGTAGCAAGTTTAGAAAAGAAATGTCCTCTTGTAAGGTCAGGATGCCCTCAAAGTAAACCACAGAATTAAATGAAAATACACAGCCATCCCCTACCATCTTGTCAAGACATGCAATTACATGATTTATTCTAATAGCTTCTTCATGTTCTGATATTCTTAATTTTAGCATATTTCCTAGGTCTTGCTAATACATGACTAAAAAAAGAAGTAAGTCCATGTACCCACTCTTCAATTAATCAAGTACTGTTTCATTTATTTCTGTCATAGATAAGTAACACAGCTGTATATCTTGTATTAGAACACAAAGTACAGTGCTAGAACCTATCACTACTCTTAAAACAAACACAGGGAACCATAATGTACATTTTCCTGACAGTTACACTTAACAGGTTTCAACAAAATATCCCTGCAACTTTAGTCATTTTTATTACTCATCTGCAGTCTTTAACAACATAGTTTGTTTTGTGGTGCTAACTAGAGTTGTATATGCTTCACTTTCCATTATATTATTTTTGTTCTAATAATGCTTTCTCTCTTACTCATGAATGTCAGGAACTGCTGTAGCAAATATTAATCTATACAACAGACATGGCAATATTTGCATTAACTGGTACAATTTTCCGATATAGTCAGTCATCAGAATATATTCAGTTAGGCATGAAAAATATCTCATTTGTTAAATTCCTAGCATGAGGTCCTGGATGAAAGCCAGCTTTCCTAAGTAATAATTTCTTGCATTAGGATTCCTGTATAGACTTATACTGATCCTCCCACAATTACTATAACTAACATATTGACAATTCTATAGTACTTTCTCTGCCACACTGTACTGTGAACTGTAGATATAGTCAAGAGGTGCAGGTCAGTTACTTGTAAAATAATTTATTGTTTATTTTTATGCATTAAACAAAATAATTACTTGGATATCTGAAAGGAATGACAGTCATATCCATGAACATATTCTTACTTCCTTTGCAAAAACAACATTCTCCCTTTTTTGCCAGAAACAAATTAGACAAGTTCACTCTGGAAAAAGTCATGAGATGCAATGCATGGTTGTGTACAAGACACAGAATACTGCTGCAGCCCATGGAATTAAAATCCCAAATGATCATTATTTCACCTGAAATGTGATTTTCTGCCAACTTGTAAGCCATCCTCAAATCTACATAAGTGGAAACCCCTACACTTAGACATCTAAGACAGTTGTGAGACAGAGCCAACAAAGCCCCAAATACAAAAACCCTAAAATGTTAAGGCCTAGAAGAAACAGAAACCATCACAGGTGAAACACACTGTGCTTATGAGGGAAAGTAGTAACTCACCGAGTTATTCAGCAGTGAAAAAGCAACAAAAGGAACATTATATTACTGAAACTGCCATGAGCTTTTCTTGCCACATCTCTGTATAGCAAGTCCAGTAAAGAATTTTCTATAGTCGGACTGATGCAATGTTTGCTAGTAAAATATATATTTATGCATTAAAGTTATAAGGACCAGCCACCACTGGATCAGATTTCCATGAAGTCACAAAATATAAAAAAAAAACATGTTAGAAAATGTAAGCTATAGCTGAGATAATATCCCAAGTGAAAATATTATAAATGAAATGTCTTGAACAAAATAAAGAGTTACAAATGTTAATTTAGAAATCAAAACTTTAACCAGCTCTCTGGCATAAAGGGATAAGGCCCTGACTATGATACAGATGTCCTTGATATCTGCCTTGGCTTATTAGCACCTGCTACCATCTACAGGGAGACAAGAGCTTGGCAGATAACAACACAAATTATATATCCTATTAACAGCTATCAAATCAGTGACTTTTTCCCAAATGCCATGAACTGTGACACGATACTCAGCTGAAGGACTTCAGGAGCAAATAATATATTGAAAGGTAGCATTCTTAAATGAAGGTGAAAACTACTGCAGATGCAAGAGAGAAATAAGATTCTGTCACATCACATGAAAATACATGGAATTGAGATGGTCATTACCCCCCCAAACACACACACACACACACACACACACACACACACACACACACACACACACACACACACACACGCACACACAAAATATCTTGAAATTATACCAGTTTTATGAATTAATCTAAGTGTACTACAGAAATCAGTTTCCTCTTGTTCAAGATACTCCTGTTATGTTTCCTTTCTAAAGTCTGGACTTGTTCAGAGCATATCTATCAACTGTACAGATTTTTGTAGAATGTCCACAGTTCTGCTTTACATTTTTGGTCTGTTTTTCAAAAAAAAATTATGTTTTTTTGTCAAATCATTGTACACTGAAGTCAGTAAAATGATGACAGACAATATTAGTTTTTTCATACCCTTAAGAAAATTCATGCTAATGCAAAACCTGTTATTCTAACATCTTTCTAAGTTTGTAAGAGCAAAATTTAAAAATTGTCCCTATTTTTGGCCCTTTGCCGCCCCCCCCCCCCCCCATTATTTATGGTTTTGTTGAGATTTTTTGCTCTAAGAGGTTGAAAGGTATGGTTCAGAGACTGACAGAAAATATTTTGTGTGTGACCTTGAATAAGAACTGTTCATTATGATTGCAGATGAGTCTTAAAACTCTTGTTCTGGTTCCATGTTACTTACTCTTGCAATAGATGATGATGTTTTATACAGTATTCAAAACACAAATAAGACCAGCAGCTGTAGCACCAAAGTTACTTTATTTAAATGTAGTATAAACTACATATAGAAAAAATGAGTATAAATCAGACCGGTTTCGGCAAAAATAACAATGCCTTCATCAGTGTAAAGAGAACAAATGCAATACTCATTTATATAATACAATTACTTAATCACATGGGTAGTAATTATAGGTGCTCATTAAGACCCGGAGGGAATAATCCAGAGAGTTTAATAATCCACTTTTTTTCTTTTCTGTTCAGTATGTCATGCCAGCTGGCTCCAGGTCTTAACGAGCAGAATGCATTTTCTTTTAAAAATACTTCTAACTGTACTTAAAAAAAGATAGTACATTTACATATAATTGATAAATATACCAAGTTTTATATTAGGTAGCAATCCAATATAAGGTCATTATTTATTCCGATGATTATGTGTGGGTGCCACAGAAAATGCAGCAGAGTCGCTGGCACTTAACAGTTAGTGATTCATCCATTCACTTCTGGTATGTGCTGCCCTTCTCCCTGGAGTATAAGTGCCCACCCTGTGTCTGTATTTGCTTTAGCTAGATACTTCAGTTTCCTTCTATGTCACAAATACTCTACAGACAAAATGGTAATCCTTATCGGGGAATAAATGGAAACATGATAAAACCATCAAGCATAGGAGAGTAGCATTTCTGGAACTGAATTCATCCTCAAGTCTTGGTGAGTACCTTCACAAGGTAGACCCTGTTTTCACAAAATCCCACCAACACAACATTGATTTATAGACAGCAATTTATATACAGCATACATCATGGACAGAAATGGGTTAAAAAATAAAAAAAGACTGCTGGGTGCACAAGACCCATGATAAAAATGTGCCCAATCCTAGTATGCTCACTGGTGCTAGGACTGGAAAAAATGGCAGTGTAGACTCCGCAAGATATGGAAACATTCCTACAATGGAGTAAGGCCAGGCTCAGGGAGAGGATGCCCCCCCCCCCCCCCCCCGGTTGTAGAAGAAAGTAGTATTGTACAAAAAACACAAAAAATGATAAGCAAAAAAGAACCATAAAGATGACAGTAGATTTCTGAAGATAAGAACGAAATTATGTATTGTTGCTATTATGCAAGAAACCCAGAAATTCCAGATAGAAGATATGCAAAAATATTGAGAGAAATTAAGAGGAAAGAAAAAATACCTGCACAAGAAACAAATGCCAAAAGATTCAGATGCAAATCTGTGTTCTTTAATATAATAGATTCATGAAAAACATTATACAGATAAAGAAACCTTGGGCTGTTTGGGAAAAGAAACGCATGAGGAAGTGAAAAATATATAAAGAATAAAATCTAGAGATTTTTGAAAGGTATAAAAAAGAAACATGTGCATTGAAAAGAAAGAGAGATCTGAAAGCAATACTTATGCAAAGGAGAAAACCAAACTAATCAATACAAAAAAAGCAGGTCCAAATATATCTGAATAGAAATACAGGCAAAGACAGCCATATATGGAAAAGTTCACAATAAAAAAATAAGATCATAAAGAGGGAATGTAGAACATAGGATTAGTAATGCAGAAGTTAAAGAAATAGAAACTGAAGTTATGGATTACCTGTGAAGTGAAGGATTTAGTGTAGAAAATCCTACTCTAGTAACTTCACAGCATGATAGAACAACGAGTCTCCAAATTAAGGAAAAATCGTGATCACTTGCCATATTAAGATACTTTGGAGCCTTCGGTAGGAAACCAGTAAAAAGGTCCTGTTGGAGATGCATAGCAAGGGAAAGATCAGGAAACGGTGGCAATTCTGATGCAGTCAATGTTGTAGAGTGATAGGCCAGTGTGTTCCCATATGAAAAATTAACAAATGACGCAGGTCAAAGCAGAAGAAAGTATGACACAGGAAGACCCTCTAGAACTTTCTGTAGAAAGTCCGCAGGAAACAGACAACAAAGAATGTACACTTAGTTCAAAAGAATATGATCTATGGGAAGAGTTGTTTGATTTAATAGAGATGGACAGAAACATTAAGATCAATGAAAGAAATAGATTACAGAAAGTCAATAAGACCCAAAATATTAGAAGTTTGATAAAACAAACGAACACAGTAATCAAGACTGTTCACAGACATTAATGTGATATAACAGAAGTAAATAGGATAGATTACGGTGCAGCTAAATTAATAACAGTTAAAGTCTTAACACAAAAACACAGGGCAAAAAGGAGAAGGAAGGGAAGAAATCAAATGCCATTATGGAAGTATCAAAGAGAGAAAACTATAAAGTAATTCAGACAAGAAGTGTCACTGCTAGAAGAGTACAGAAGAGGGAAAAGAGCAACAAAAATACTTAGACATGGCAAAAGCATCACTTAGTGTCAGAACAGACCAGGATCTATCACACACTACTGCGAATAATAAACTAAAGATATCAGCACAGGCAGAAAAACTGAGACGATATGCAGATAAATATAAAGGAAAAGTACAAAATAAGCAATTTACTGATGACCCAAAAAAGTTTAATACAGAACTGGGAAACAAGGCAAAAGGGAATAGAAATAACACCACCACAAAAGAAAAAAAAATAAACACGCTTTGAAGAAATATCGATGAAGACCCTGTGGAAGATAACAAAGATGCTGAACAGATAGAATAAATAAAAGAAAGAGCAAGAAACTCAAATGTACAGGATATGAAATGGCCAGAGAAATTTAAACAAAAGTAAGAAAAGCCCCTAACTGGAAAACCCCAAGCCCAGATGCAGTCCCCAATTTCTGGTTAAAAGTAAAATCTTTCATGAAGATTTAGCCCTAAATAAAAACTATTTTTATACGCATCACAAACAGACACCAACCTGGTTAACAATAGGAAAAAGTAATACTCTGTGAACCTACAAGCTATGCTAAAAATTATAGACTAACAACCTGCCTTCAGACAACATATAAACTATATACTGGATTTGATGCTGCTAAACTTTTTAGTCATTTAGAAGAAAACTCAATCATGGCAATAGAACAAAAGGTTAACAAAAGAAACTCGCTAGTTTTACTGAAATACTACATTACATTACAATGGAAGGATACAGCATCACTCACATGGGAGGGTTTCAAACAATTAGCTACCAAACACCTACTAGCTCACAAATATTTAACCTACACTAAGAAATCCCACACACACGTTACAGAATTTTGATATAGTTACGTTTTACTGTATCTGTTTTCACAAAAAAAAAAAAGGAAATAAGATTTTATACAAAAAAAAAAGAAACTCATATGGAACAAAGAATCATTTGTTGCTAAATAAAGTCATAATGGAGAATTGTAAAAAAGGGGAAGAATCTAAATATGGCATGGATAGAATACAAAAAGCATCTGACAGCATTCCACATTCATGGATAAACGAGTGCTTACAGATGTATAAAATACACCTTACATTTATCAATTATATTACAGTGACCATGGAACAGTGGCAAACCAATCTGCAGCTAAGCCATAATAATGGACAAATTATTATCCCAGGGATAAAAATTTCAGAGGAGGATATTCCAGGGTGACTCTCCATCACCGTTGCTCTTTTATCTTACCCTTAAACCCATTAAGCAGTCTACTTAACAGATTAGGTTATGGTTACAATCTGGCTTCCATAAAACAACAGAGAGCAAAAGATTTCTCATCTTCTTTTTGTGGATGATTTAAAACTGTATAGTTCATCAGATGAGGTGAAGATGACAAATGCAAGTGGTCAAAACTTTCTCAGATGGGATAAGAATGTCATCTGGTCTTGAGAAATGTGCAAAAACAACCTTTAAAGCAGGAAAGCTGCAGCCCGAGGAAAATATCAGTCTGTCACAGGAATGTGACGTAAAGGAATCTGAGCAGAAGGCAGTATATAAATATTTTGGAATTGATGAGAGATCAACAACATAACATGATCAAATAAGTTAGTAAGGCATATTTTAGAAGACTAAAATTAATACTGAAGGGAGTCCTGACATCTAGGAACAAAGTTCATGCTATAAACCAATTTTCTCTTCCTGTTCTTTCTTACAGTTTCGATGTGATTGACTGGCCCCAAAAGCTATTGGATCAGATGGAGAGGAAAACAAGAAAAATGCTTCATGTTTAAATGATTTATAAAAATCAGCATATACCAAGATTTTATATTCCCTGTTATGAAGGTGATATGGTCATCCTCACAATTAATTACATGCATGGATCTCCAATCATAGGACTGAATACATAACTGGTGACCTCACAAGATCCAAACAAAAGTTTTAAAACATGAGGTTAACAAGTCTAAGATGGCTTCCCAGCTTAATTTAGCAGGGTGTCAAGCAGGAATGGAAGTCAACCCAGAAATAGACAAAAAACAGGTAGCAACTGAATGTACCAAAAACAAAAGAAAGAATATAAGGTGAAGGATCAGATAAGAAGGCAAGAAATGTGGAAAAGGCATAAATATACTTGCAGTTATAGAAAACTCCTACAACAACCTCATGTTGATTAGGATCTAATGCAGGAAAGGTTAAGGAGAAGTGAATTTAAGCCAAAAGATGAAAGGTTATTATTGGAGGACCAGGATACTGGAGTACATACACATTGGTTTACAAAGTCCATTGACTAGGCTACCTGGTATGAAACCTTTGGCCCATTTATGAGGTGTTCTTAGTTTTTTAGAGGGCTTACAGGACTAATTCCATAATAATTAAGGGGGTGGTTATGACTGGGTAAACCTCTGAAACAGTGGCAACTGTGTTTGGAGTAAAACTTGCACCAAGTTTATCATCTAGGACATTAGTCATTCCTTTTGGACCTGAGAAGGCAGTATTTTTGAGGACTAGCTCTGAACATTGTTGGGTGTTAGTTCTTAGCTTCCTGACAAAGATTTGAAGTTATTGTTGGTTTAGATAACTATTTTGAGTTCATATTTAGTTTTGAGCTTCCTAATGGTTCCTTTAATCTCTTTACTAGTTTGCTTACGTGTGCTCCTAAGGTAAGTAGAAAGAGACTTCTTATAAATTTATTTAATTTCTTTATACAAGTGTTCCACAATAGGGGGCTGTTTTTAAATTTCTCAGCATATTTGATATGGATAGGGACTGCCTTAAAAATACGGCTATTTAAGTGGGAGCAGAACTCAGAGGGCTAGTCTGAAGCCTTACCAGTGGGATCCATCAGAGTAGGATTTCAGCAGAGTTTATTTACATCATCAAGTAACTGAAGGAGGTTTGCTTTTGAGAAGTCTGTGATTTGGTTGTGTACATATTAACTGTTATGTTATCATACCTTACAACATTGGCTTGGCACTGAAATGAAAGCCCTTCTGGCTTTATACACATCATACCTTTCAACCTCTTAGAGCAAGAAATCTGGACAAAGACATAAATAATGCGGGGATAAAGGCCAGTAAATAGGGATAATGTTTACATTTTTTTTTTATTTTATTTATTTAACATTTGTTAACCGGGAAAGTCTGACTTGAAACAAAGTTAATGGTCAGCGGAGACCCTGGGGGAAACGCTCCAGATGCATGTCTTTGTAACGTGGGAGGAAACCGGAGCACCTGGAGGAAACCCACACGAATGCAGGGAGGACATGCAGACTCCACACAGAAGGAACCCCAGCCGAGAATCGAACCAGGGGACCTCTTGCTGTGAGGCGACAACACTACTACTGCATCACTGCGCTGTCCATGATATATTGTTCTTACAAACTTAGCAAGTTGATAGAATATCTGGTTTTACATTAACATGAATTTTCTGAAAGGTATGAAGTCTGAAATTCAAATGTCTGTAATGATTTTATGACTTCAGTCCTCAATGATTTGTCAGTGATTTGTCAACAAAAAAACAAAAAAACTAGAGGCAAAACTATGGATATTCTGTGAAAATCTGGACAGTTGAGAGGTATGAATATATATACACACACACAATGTATATATATATATATATATATATATATATATATATATATATATATATATATATATATATGTAGAGAGAGAGGTTTACTATTGAAATTGCAAAGTGCATGCAGTTGAACAGCATGTGTTCAAAAGGCACTTTTCCAATGGGCAGAATGCCAAACCAGAAAACATCTACTACACTACAGCAAATGGGTAGTGTAGTTCAATTATCTGAGTTCGGCATTTTGAGTGGAGATCACGGTTCAGTGAGGAAGAGGGAATTAACACATTTCCTTACTGTAGTGCGATCTCGGAATTGGTATATATAATTTGCCAGGGGTGTGGGGGGTGCAGGGGTTCTTGCCCTCCCCTGCAAAATAGTGAAAGAAATGTACCATTGACTGTAGAGTGTAAAGGTATGTTAAGGTGCATAGCATGGGTGACTGACTACAGGTGTCGACCTGACTGCTTTTTCAGTGATACGCAACATTTCAGGTCAACATTGTGACCTGTCGACCGATTCAGCTTCGCAATTTCAATAGTAAACCATATACACACACACAAATACACATGTATCACAAGAAGCACACAATTAATACGCATGTACAGGATGTGAATATGAAATAGTGAAAATGGTGTATAAGCATCTGTGTTGGAAAAGAAAGCTCAAAATCTCCATAAACCACAACAGCCAACTTAATAAAATAAACTGTTGAATGTCTACAGTACTGGAGAAGTAAACAGCTAAAATAGGTTGTGTTAAATCTGAATAAGGAACCTTACATTGCAACTTGTGCAGATCAGTTTTGATGCACCCTGTATCAGCAGACTATGTTGTACTATTTCTTTTTATCCACTCATTACATTTAAGTGTAACTATTACCAACACAGAATATTCCTATCAAAAAATGCAGACTGGATACCCACCAAACACTGCCTATTAAAATAAGTTCATATCTGTATTTACTGCTATAAACATGCAAGCTGTGCAAACGTACTTAAGCAACATGACAAACAGTGACTGTAGATTCACTGATGATCTGAAAGCAGCTGTAGTTAAATGGAATATCCAAATAAAGTCCAACTAGTCAGTATCTTACAAAAACAATAACAGACATTCTCACCTGTAGTGTCAAACACATTATACACATTAGGCAGGTCTTGCTAAGCAGGTGCGCACAGCGTGCGTGTCATCTACCTGCCTGTGCTGAGAATGAGGGTACAGAGGAATGACAAAGTTGTGAGTGAAGTTTGACCCAGGGCTGTACAGTGTCAACAAACTGGACTACATCATTTGACATCTTTCAAATGGCACGATCCAGGGCCATCTCGTGTAAAAAGTTAAGAAAATTTGAGAACTATTGGAAGGGAGCAATGGCAGCAGAATCATTCAGCAAGTATGATGGACACCCTCTTAGTGTTTTTGCCATTCACCAAGCGCATCATTATCCAATACTGAACTTGGTAAGGACTTCTAATCACTATTGGTGGGAAGTCTGATATCAGTTTCAGTATGTCAATATTAATTCAACAGTAGCAGGTCACATGTAGTAATTTAGTAAATAAACTAAAAGATGACGTTAAGTAACAGTGCTTTCATAAGTACAAGTACCAAGTTTTAGCAAGAAAGATAAAGTATGCAGAACTTCAGCTCACTTTACAAACACAGAGACTCTCTTCAAAGAGTGACTTTTCTGGAGATTTCACAAGCTGTTCCAAGGACAATCAGTTCAGTGTGTACCTCAAACATATACAGGCTTCTGATAAACATCCAATAAATGCACACTTCCTCATGGGTTCTAGGCAACAGATTTTATGCACAAGTTACCAATTACTTCAAGTAGTATTTATTCTGATAGACTAATCAACTTTCATATAGTTATTTTACCAAGTAAAACGACTGGGAAATACTTCTCAATAACATAGACTAATGAAACATTACAAAGAAAGGATGCTTCACGTTCTGACACAAGACACTACGGAATTTCACCGGAATTGGTCTGAGCTGAGCATTCCAACAGGACAGCAAAGTATGAGAAAGTACCTCTAAATGCATGTCTTGGTTAATTTAACTATATAAACATTTCTTCTTATGTAAAAAAAATCGGAAAATAATACTTTCTAATTGAAGGCATCTATCTTAAGATGAACGTTTCAAAAAGTAGTTACATTACTGTTAGTACAGGTTTTATTATATTCGGATAGAAATGTTATTAAGTGGGCTCCTGTAATAATTACTAAACAAAGTTACATAATCCATTTTAGTATTCAAACTCCATGGATGCATTACTCCAAACTTAATGAGAAAAGTGCATTTCTAATTTCTGTAAAAATTATGTTTAAAGCCACATTTCCCTGTTACCTCCACCAGCATAAACTCACTCTGTGGGATTCAATAAAGCCTACACCATGGTTTCCACCGGGTGCATGTCGCTGCCGGATGCGCACATGGGCAGGGAAACTTTTAAATTCAGTAAGCGCTGTTTAGCAGCGTGTACCCTCATGCAAACAAGGTAACACTGTGACATGCTAATTACTGCATAGGTAGCTGAACTGCATGCTAATCAACCAAGGCAATACACTGGAGCTATTCAACAAGATATAAAGCAACCATGTAGACTCCATGCTGGTGTTCCCCAGGAATTCCAAAACTTTTGGAATACAGTCATGGAAAGGAGTCTACAAGGACAGAATAAAAAGTAAAGTGTGTGAGATTTGTACAGAATTGACCTTAACATATGACAGTAGGCTGGATGCAACAAAAGGAGAGTAACAATAGACATAATCCTGTTTTGTTCAATAACACAAATGCAGCTTTGCTCCCAAACCCCCAAATGAACAGTACACTTGTAAGTAATGCAGACAGGAGTGTATAAGTGTTTGCTAATCAAGGTAATTATAAAAAACATTAACCAGACTTTTCATATTTACAAGCCAGCATATGCAATATATAGCTGACAAACTGCAGGCATATCATCTTAAAGTTAGTACTCCTCTGTGCAGATATATCCCAAAGCAATATCCTCTGTTCTGTGTTCAACATATAAGCAATCTGGCTCGCCTTCAGTTTTCTAGCTACACAGTTGCCTTCTGGTGTAAATTCAGGGCTGTCAGCACAGTGAAGGTGCAAATGAGTTCTGAACTCATTAGAATTGCTGAATCCCAAAAAAATGAATTTGTGTAGGGATGTAAGCAAAGTGCAAGCATTCCCTTAGTGTTTGTGTTTAATGAGTGGCAACTGTGAATGCTTACATCAGATGGGTGTGTCAGGTTAGGTTTACAAGGTGTTACATGTACATCGGTCAAGTTTGGAAATGTAAGTAAGCAGAGCACAGTTCACAGGTTCTGTTTCATTAACATCCAACCTCCTCTTCATTTGTGTGCAAATTGTGTTTTCTCTGTCAGTTTTTTATTATTATTTTATTATTTTTTGGCCATTATTTGCGTGTTACTGTGCTTAATGCAATCACGGGCAAAGGAAGAATAATGGAAGGTTTGGCTATGCTTATCTTGGTCATGTGGTGTTGGGAGATGGGCAAAAGGGAGACCTTAAGAATGACTAGTACATAAGGGAATGTCATGGAACTCTTCCAGCATTGGTAAACTCTGACAGTTAGTATAGACTCTGTGGACTACACCTTCTACTTAACGGATTCTGTGACAGCAGGTGTTAACGCAGTCAGATGGTGCTGGGTTTGAATACAGCTGTATCTAATACTTTTAACTACTTTTGCTTTACCATTGGTGCACGATGCTCACCATCACACAACAATGCATTAAATAAAAGAAATGGGGAAGATAGGCAACTGGTGAAATGGGGAACAAGCAGGGGAAAGAACAAATGGAAAGCCATACAGGAATGTGCAAGAGGGAGCTAGGAAAGAACCATATCTATCCATTTCTTCAACAGTAAAAAATGATAATATATGCAGAGTATTAGCTGAATTTGGATTGTCACCTCGAGAGAGAGGGGTGACCATAATACAATCATGTTGTACAGCCAATTGGACCTAATCAAGTGTGCCAAGAAGACACATGTGCGAAATGGAGAGCTATGTATGGGATGATTTTCTTTTTTATTATGTGACAGATGCCCAATGTCTTCTCCTCCACCTACCAGTCCTACATAAAATGAGGGAGAGCAGCCCCTCCATCCAGTGTAGGCGTGCACTAACAGTGCGGTGCATAACCCTATGCATCATCCCTGACAGTTCAGCGCAGGTGACAAACTCACCACTCCTGCCACTGCTCCCGTAGGGAACCAGTGGCATATCCTCTAGAGCAGATCTACCTGACAGGGCAGGTAGTGCAGGGGCAGCAGATATGGTGCAGCCAGGGCAGTTCCCAGACATGCTGGGCAATGGTTCAGGGAACAGTGGATCCTGTGGGGCAGACCTACCCACTATGCTGTAGAGCATTTCGGGATTTGATACACATGGATGACATGGACACATTTTGATGACACATTAAAAGAGATAAGGGTTGGGGTGAGAGACAAAAAAAGAGATAAGGTCATTATCTTCATATGCAACATACAATGCATTAATACAATTATTTGACTCTATTATCATAACCCTTACTCTTAAGACGAACACCCCCAGCAGATAACATTACTTTTAAAACCAGCGTCTTCCAACAGATGTGTACTATTTTACAGACTGCAGCAGGTACTCCTTTACATGAGCATACATTGCACACACGCATGTTCCAGTTATCCAGGTTACAGTTTACAGCAGGGATGTGTGCCACTGGTATAGAGCTTTTACTTTAAACCTTTAAGGTACACATAATTAAAGAATTAACAGTTACTGTATAGTTAGGAAGTGTGGTATTTGAACCCACCACCTCTGACTAAAGTCTTATATTATTCACTTGGTTTGTGCTTCAGACTAATGCATGTATACTTGCTTTTACAATTGGAATATATATATTCAATTTGATACAACTGTATAGAATACCAAACAAGCTATCTTTAACTTTTAATGCTACAATAAAACTAGTCTTCTGCTGTATACATACCACATGCCTTCCTCATCCCCACCAGTCTAGTGGCATAGGTCTTAACATTGCACTCCCTGTTCATGGCAGCTGTGGAAAAAATAGAACAGAACAGAATGCCATTATGAATATCAGTCTTGCCTATATTCAGCTTTTAAGCCTTACAGGTACTCTCTGTAGTTGATACTTGCACATGTGTGGGATGTCCTCCATCCTAAATTCCTTGATCCAAGCACTGACAGTACCCCTCTTCCGCCTCCAGAGGTCGTAGTGCTGCCTATATTGTTCACCAGTGCTGGGGATACCGGTGGCACTGGTCACAGCCCCGGCCAAACTATCCCAGGCCTCTGACTTATACTGGAACCCTGAATAATCCCCCAGCAGCAAGCTGACACTAAGGTGTTTCACTAGGAGTCTAACAAAACTCTTGAACTCTTGGACAACCCATCTCTGAACCGTAAATCTCACACCCTCTCCACAAACGCCTGCCATGTCTATCACGGATCAAGAGCAATGGAGAATGATGGTTTCCTGCCAGCTCCAATTATTGCATTTACTGGGAATGTGCACACCGTTTGAAAACGTTGCACACCATCATGCAAACACTGTGTTCTGGAGTGTGTGATGGTAAGAGGTGGGAACAGTGGCAAGCAATTCAATTAGAAGGTTATATGATGTACAGGCAGTTGTTTATCTGTGTTTGACAAATGTGAAGGTCATGGCAGTCCAGACAGCAGAAATATCCTTATAGGAATATAGTACACAGTATACCCATAGTCATACATTTCTTAATAAATGTGATAATACATAGATAAATAAAGAAATAACTGACATAATATTAGTGTCTCAACCTTCATACATATAATTAATATCAGCTAAGCTATGTCAAGTGTTATAAGTGACAGTAGCTATTATGGGAAGTGGATCAACAGTAACATTGTATGGAATATGCAGCATTTGAACCCAGGACCATGTGCTTGACAGTCCTACACGAACACCTGTTGTCACAAGAGAGTTGAAATAACAGCTGTTCATGTTTCAGTTCATTGCTACAAACTGCAATGTCACAACAGTAAAGTTGCACATGCTGTACTAGAACCCACAGCCATCTGTGTTCCAGCCCTATACTTATACCTGCTGCCACAGGCAGCAGCATTGATTGAATGCATCCGGTTTCTGTTTCTGTCTGTCTACTTTCTGGGTGGTGTACTTATCTAGTAAAAAAAAGGGAAAAATACTTGAAATGAGGAAAAGCAATCTATGCCATACAAAGGAGACAATGTTAGTATGCATGAGATATTTCTACTTAGGTCTGAATTTCAACTCTCACTCCAATGCACCTTCAGAACACAGAATGGTGCCTTATGCCTCTTTGACACACAAACAGTTTTGCAGCAAAGAACTGAAGTCATTCATCACACAACCTGCTACAACAGGATTTACACTGATATCAAATCATAAACTTTTATTTGTACATGTATTACATTTACTATATTTAGACATAGTACAATTAGTGATCACACAACCTGTCATGATTATTGCTTGCAAATATACAGCTCTGTCTTACCTTGCTGTGCTTCTTGGTCATTCATCAATTATCTTACTGGTACTCTGATACATGCAGTGTGTAAGCCATTCTATATCATTGGCCTTAAAATGTGTGATGATGTTAACTGGGAATAATATGATATGCAGTTGCCAACAACAGAAGGGCAGGTTGGATGGCCCAAACAAGCATAGAATGCTCTTTTGTGGGGGAGAGCAAAGGTGTTTCTTTTATGGTACATACAAGGGTACACTGTTCTTTTGGGGGGGGTCAAAAGTTGAGTTATTGTTATGGCACGGAGAAGTATAGACTGTTCTTTTGGGGCAAGCAAAGGTGATTTACTGTTATGGCACAAATAAGAATGGACTGTTTTTTTGGGGGGGAGGCAAAGGTGAGTTACTGCTATGGCACAAACAAGGACATGTTGTTCTTGTTACTCTCCTTGTTTTGCATCCTGTCTGTTTGATCTTGTGAGGGTTATGAAGTCAGAAACTCCAATGTATATCATTACTTTCTAACTTTTCTCTTTAATGACTAAGGCATGCAGTGATCATCAGTATTTCTGAAAGGTATGACTGTGAATCTTTGATACTTGAAGCCTACTACTTACTAAGGGACACATGTAGTCAAATACGTTTCTGATGTCACATGTTAAGGTAATTTCTGTACACATCTCCCACTTTTACTTGCTTACTGTACCAAGTGATGAAATACAAGGATATGCCATATTATTACAAAACAATACATTCCAGGTTCAGGACTTACCTTGTAAATGCAGCAGCTGTCACAGTGTTACTTCAGAGCTGACATTGTCTGATGTTAGTACACAATACATAGGGAGGTAAAAGTTGTGTGAGTTGCCTGTCATCAACGTTACTGTATGTATGTGAGTAGGACGAAGGTTTTAGGCCCCTAGGTGGTGAGTGAGTGTGCAATGCACTATCTCTTAGCCAATATAAGGGAATACTGAGCACACCTGTGTCTGCCTACACCCATAGCAGCCGGTGGTTCACCTTCTGACTTCTCATCTGCCTGTGGCTGTGGTGGCCATGGCATTGGTGGAGAGATATGTGTCTCTTCCCGTTGCTGATCCTACTGAAGCTGTATCCACAGGAAGATGTTGTGTAGCAAGGCACATACTATAAATATTTCTGTACATATCCATGGATTGTACTGCAGGGATCCCCAAGATGTATCTAGGCACTGGAACCATGACTTCGGCATCCCAAACACATGCTCTATGACATTTCTGGTTTGAGCTTGTGCTTTATTATGGCGTTCTTCTGTGGGTGTCTGTGCATTTCTGATGGGTGTCATCAGCCATGATTCCAGTGCATAGTCTGCATCCCCCAGTAAATAACTGTGTGGGATATCCCCCCCAGCAAACTCCTGGTACAATTGGGAGGTGTGACAGAAATGCGAGTCATGGTAACTGCCAAGGTTGCCAGCATACATGTACAAAATCATCACAAAGCAGGTCGGTGTTACAAGAAACAAGGATAACATTTATTCTTAAGTGCTTTCGTCACAGATTACAATGCCTATGGTGTTTTTTACAAATTGGTTTGGAATGTGCTTGTAATGAGTATTTAAGGAGTGGGGTGGAGGCACTCTGTTTTTTCTGAAGAAGTCAACTGTAATCTGTGACAAAAGCGCTTAAGAATAAATTTTATCCTTGTTTCTTGTAACACCAGCCTGCTTTGTGATTTCTCAGTTTGAGTTACTTGGTTGGTTGTTTAGTATGTACAAGATCATGTTGGCATCACACACAACTTGGCAGCTGACAGAGTGATAGCTCTTTCTGTTAATGTGGAGCCTACCCTGTTCCCCAGGTGGTGCCTTAATTTCTATACGAGTGAAATCTATGGCAATCAGTACTCCAGTGTACTGTGCTACCTGGTAGAATTGTTGCATATTTCTGGCCCTCTCCTCAGAGCTACAGGGAAAATATATGTGCTCACTGGTATGTTGGAGCACAACAACTAGGAACTGATGAAGAATCCTGGATGCTGATGCCTTGACACCCCCAGCATGACCACTGCTCATCTCTGAAAGGTACCTGTAGCTAAGATTCTAAGGGCTACATATATCTTAGTTACCACTGGGATGGGTTCCTCCTGGTTGGCTCTGGTTCTTAGTTGAGGGTGGCAGAGGTCGCAGAGTTCCTGTAGTGTGTTCCTGTACATCCTGGGTGGCTCTACAATTTCCATGCCATGTAGGTTGTGATAAGTTAAATGTGGCCTGAAAACTCCTCTCCATCTCCACTTAGGCATATTGGCAGTAGCAGCAGCAGCCAAAATGTCTTCAGCCTCTAACACATACAAATGGATTAAAGCAGCAGCAGCCCCCTAACTTTCTGTCTGTGTAGACTTTCCGTGTCTGTACTCTAAAAGTTTTGACATCTGCAGGAAAAAATAGCATCAAGTCTACATGGAGGCTTTATATTTTGTTGAACAAGCTACACTGTGTTGGATTGGTTGATTAGCATGCAGTTCAGCTGCTTATGTAGTAATTAGCATCTATGAAACACAGACTAAGACAGATGCAATCCATTAATAATCTACCCCATTATAAAAAAGCAAATGTGTAGCTAGCCAAACTGATGATGAGGAGAGTTGCATGTGTTTGGAAGACTGCAAAAATGCTTTTCTTCAGGATATTTTCTGTACAGAGGA
This sequence comes from Protopterus annectens, assembly GCF_019279795.1. Lineage (NCBI taxonomy): Eukaryota > Metazoa > Chordata > Ceratodontiformes > Protopteridae > Protopterus > Protopterus annectens. Next base: position 1,295,006,603 of record NC_056726.1, on the reverse strand, counting down.
GTACTGAACCTCAGCAGGTATGCTCCCATTCTGTCACTTACATACTGCATATGCTAGAATGTATTTAAGAGTAATGTGAAGCAAAGGCTCTTACACTTTTACCTGTATGCATTAGTTAGAAGTGACCTGATGACATGGGCATGTTTGTCGAGCATTTTAGAGGTACACATGACTGACAATACATGAAAATGGAATGTTGTGTGATAAATATGTACAAATGTTTCAGGAATGGGTCCTTTGATAGCACTTGTAGCATTTCAAAAATGTTTTATTAGCAAAATGGGTCATTTGCCTGTTCTTTTGTGGGGTGGGGGGCAAATATGAGTTACTCTTATGGCACAAACAAGAATGGACTGTTCTTTTGGGAGAGAGCAAAGGTGAGTTACTGTTATGGTACAAACAAGGACATGTTACTCTCCTTGTTTTGCATCCTGCCTGTTAGTATTTCACATCTCTAGACTGTTTTATGTTTCTCCAGTGGGTAATACTGACTGGCTACCTTTTCTGTTTTATCCATAAACAGTTATTTTGTAGTTATGTGATACTTATGTGTATTATACTTCCGTTGTCTTTTAGGACACCTACAAATATATCACTCGTATCAATCAATGTAGACCCCCCCACCCTTCACTGGTGGGGAAAATCAAGTAATTGTGGATGGGTTTCATCAGCATGGTGTTTTTTTCCTGGAAAGGGGATGGGGAGATATGACCTGCCAGATGCAAAAAATGGCAGCAAATTGTACAGAATGTGAATGCCGTGGGAGGCCATGACAGAAGATACGAACAGTTGTACTACAGAGCCACTGACACAATCACTACTGCACACAGGTGAGCAGCTGCAGTGGGCTGTGACCAAATAGCTATGGGGGAGGGCCTGCTAGGGTACCCTCACTAACCCCCACAATAAACAGTTCCTGGCCAATATAAGAGATCCAGACAGCTCCCAAGACCGTGCAGGACAGCATGTACTGGAATAAGGTGTAAAACCTTGAGACAGCAAGCACATCCCAGGAGAAGCTTCCATGTAGGCTTTGCTATTTGAACAGTCAAATACTGTTATGTAGTAAAACAATTGAAATTAACAAGTTAATTCCATGTTGCATGTCTTTTTTTGGTGGGGATTGAAGACTGCTACAGTTATAAGCCTAGGTTAGAATTGTCAGCATGTTCTTGTTGACATTAAACTTAATGCACATATAAAGGGTAAATCTATTATAGGTTCATAGGTTGGTAGTAGGCTATTGGCTCTAAGGCCTATACAAGCCTAGCCATAACAATTCCCTGGATATTTCATCCCACAATATTTACTTCTCTGAGCCCCTGTCTAGCGGGGCGACTGACATGATCCTGGGGTGAATTTCCTATCTCCCATCCAATCATCAAGGTTCCTTTTGAAGAGGGCCAATGAGGCACTCTGCTTGACATGTATGGGCAGTCTATTCCAGAGTATGGGGAGTCTCTGGGTCAGGAACCTATCCCTCCAGCATGTTTTGTTCATTGTGATAAGGTTTAGATCCCTGGAGCGTGTGGCTCTGAGGGATTGGGATTTCTTTAAGTGGAGCATGTCCAACAGCTCAGGGTTTGACATGGCCTTGTATGTTAAGCAGAGATTGCCTCTGAGTAGACGATATACCACAGAGTATAGCTGGAGTTTTTTAGACAGTCAGCATATGGCATCTGCTTTAGGCCTGTGATTCTTTTAGTGACGTATTTCTGTGGCCTTTCCAGCTGTTGCAGATCTCTTGTGAGGTACATACCAAATGGGGAATTATACTCTATAATGAGTCTAATAAGGGATGAGTACAGTGGGACAATGACCTCCTTTTTTCTGGATAAAAAGCCCTTAGTGATGATGTGTGCCACATAGAAGGCTTTCCTGACTGTTATGGCGATGTGGTTATTGAAAGTGAGACCACTGTCCACCTGTGTCCCTAAGTCTCTCATCACACTTTTGATGTTTAGTGTCCTGCCACCTATGTGGTAATTCACGGGTATGTGTTTTTTTCCAAAGGGGATAACTATACATTTCTTGGCATTAAGCTTGAGCCTATGGTTCTGGCACCAGGCATCTGTTTCTGTAAGGCCCTTTTGTAGAATATCCACATCATTTGGGGATTCAGTAATGGCTCCCAGTTTGCAGTCATCTGCAAACTTTGCTAGCCAGAGTCCCTTAGTGTGCTTGAGCCCATGGTTCTGGCACCAGGCATCTGTTTCTGTAAGGCCCTTTTGTAGAATATCCACATAATTTGGGGATTCAGTAATGGATCCCAGTTTACAGTCATCTGCAAACTTTGCTAGCCAGAGTCCCTTAGTGTTGGCCTGTACTTCAGAGAAGTAGATGCCAAACAAGAGTGGTCCCAGGACTGAACCCTGAGGTACTCCACTTGTCACTTGTCTGGAGCTGGATTTGGAGTCTGCTACTTTTACAGTCTGGGTTCTGCCAGTAAGCCAGTTGGCAACCCATCGAGTGACGTAGGGATTTATGCCCAGCTTAGTAAGTTTATCTATGATTCCAGAGTGGGGGATGGTGTTGAAGGCCTTGGCAAGGTCCAGATAGGCTGTGTGGACCGCCTTACCCTCGTCCACAGCTCTGGAGACTGATTCGAAGAAGTCAATCAGATTCAGGAGAAAAGGTCGGCCCTTCACAAACCCAAACTGGGTGGGGTCCAGTGTTTGAAGGTTGCCAATGTCTTTGTTTATAAGTTCCATGATAATGCATTCCGTGCCCTTGCAGATCAGGCTTGTCAGACTGATGGGACAGCAGTTCCCAGGATCCAAGGTGAATCCTCCCTTGTGGAGCAGGATAACTGTAGCTGTGCACCACTCAGTGGGCACAAAGCCTGAGGTGAGGCTATGATTAAACATGACAATTAGGTCAGGTGCCACTTCATTTTGTAGTTCATGTAGTACACAGCCTGGGATGTCATCTGGTCCCATGGATGCTGTATTCTTGGCTTTGGAGAGTGCAGTTTCTACCTATGTGGCCGTGATCATCAGAATTTTGCAATCTTTTGGTATTGAGATGGGCCCTTTAGGGGGTGAGAGAGGGGTGAAGTTGGCACTAAATTGATCTGCCAGGATATTGGCAATATCCTTGGGATCAGTATATTTAATGCCATTCTGTTGTAGCTCACAGCAGATCTGAGCATTGCCATTTAGATTCTTGACATAACTATAGAATGCCTTGTGGTTGTCTTTGAAATCTTTGGCAATTTTATTTTCGTAACTAACTTTTGAGAATTTTATGAGGGATCTCAGCTTCTTACTGAGGCTGGTGAGGGAGTTTTCTGCATCCTGGGATTTTCCTCTTTTCTGCAACAGTTTCTTCCTTCTGTTGTATAGTTTGTTTATCGCAGGGGACCACCAGATTGGCTTCCTTTTTTTGGAGAAGAGCATCTTGGTTCTATTTGGGATGGCATGATTCATGCATGAGTGTATGTGCTCGTACAGTACCTTAGTGTAGGATTCTACAGTCGAACTTTCAGATCCCGTCTGCGTGGGTATTGTGAAGTTTGTCACTTCTGACTTCAGTAGCATAAAGTTGGCTTTGGAGAAGTTTTTTAAGGAGGTTTCCTTACTGGGGGGTGGGGGTGGGATATGGATGTCAAGGATGATTTGCTTATGGTCAGACCTGACCAATGAGGGGGTAACCACTGGTGTGGAGCATCTATCTCCCATGTCAGTAATGACCAGGTCTAAGATATTGGAGCCCCTGGTGGGACAATGGATTAGCTGATCCAGGGAGTTGGAATTTATGAATTCCAAGAACCGTTGGGAAAAGGAGTTGGTACCCGAGTAGTTTTCCCAATTAATGGCAGGGTAGTTGAAATCACCCAGTATTAGGGTGTTTGGTTGTATCTTAATATTTTCCATTATGTTTAGAAAGGTGCAGTGAGAATCTTGGGGGATGGTGGGGGATGTGTAGCAAGTTACAATTTGGATTGCAGTCTTACCTAGTGTTAGTTGCACCTGGAGAATTTCAGATGCATTGTGTTGGGCAACTAGCCTGGAGGTGTGAATATCCTTGGTGAATATGGACACTCCTCCACCTTTAGTGTTTCAGTCTTGGTTTTGTGGCCGAAAAGTGTGGTAAGAATTGTAGCCTGGTATTGCAGAGGTGCTCTTTGAAGCCTTGAACCAGGTCTCAGTTACTGCACAGATATCAATGTTCTCCATTTTTAGGAGTGCCTTGAGAGAGTGCATTTTGAGGTTTAGACTTCTAGCATTGAGTAGCATTACCTTCAGATTTTGCATGCTTATATCTGTTACAGTGGTGGTTTTATCATTTGGACCTTGCCTAAAAATGGCACTATAGGGGGTGACAAGAGCTTTAGCCAGTAACCTGAATCCCAGGGGTGACAAGTGCAGACCATCTCTGGCAAAGCATCATGGTTTGTCGATCATGTCTTCCCAGGTAGACAAATACTGGATCCCCTTTGAATGACACCAGAAGCTTAGCCAATTGTTGAAGTCAATCATTTTGTCCTTCTACTGTGGTATAATTCTGGGCGAAGGCAGGATGCTACTCAGGGCTAGGATCATACCTGCCTGAGTCACATGATCCAAGAGCTCTTCCATGTCTCTTTTCATGTAGTCCAGGGAGGTACATCTCAAGTCATTCACTCCAGCATGGACAATGACAGAGTCATATTTGTACTTGTTGTGGAGTGACTTGAGTGCATGTGTTATGTGGTGGATCCTGGTACCTGGCAGGCAGCTGACTGTAATTTTCTCCTTGTTCAGCCTGGTGAGCGGGACATCAGTGTGCCTGACTATAGAGTCATCTATGACTAAAGTGTTTGGTACATTGTCTTGCCTTAGGGACTACTGTTGGGTGGCACACTGGTGTTGTGAGCTATGTGTCATTTTGGTTGTGACTGGTGTTTGTTTGCGTTTCGACTTCAGAGGTCCTTGTTGCTTGGGCAGGTTAATGTTAAAGGCCTCCGCATATGTGGGTTTAGTGTTGCTATGTGTGGGTGTTGATGGTGTGGGTTTTGAAGGGCTACGAGTTGCTTGAGGTGTAATGCAGATGTTAACCTTCTCCTCTTGACTGTCTAGCACAATCTTGGCTGGAGAGAGCTTTGCTTCCAGTTTGGCTATGTAAGTGTATCTCTCACAGGATGTAGTGTTACGTGGTAGGAGGAGAGGATTGTCTCTGTACATGAGGCAGTTGCCGCATTGCCCCAGTATGCCCAGATTCACCAGGTGGACAGGAGAAATCACCGGAAGCTGACCCTTGGACATGCTATCCCCTGTGTTACTGTTAATTCTGATAATGTTGCCCTTACCTCTTGCTTAACTTTTCTTCCAGGACCACCTGGACTACAGAGGAGTATCTCCTCTGCAGATGGGAAGACAAACATTATTATACGAGTACTGCTGAGCAATTTAAAGAAATACTGTAGTGCATGATGTTGATCGTGGGCCTGTTGTGTGTATTGCTGTACTGTCTGTAATAATTTGAATCACTGCAAGTTTGTTAGCTTATATTGCACTATGGTAGTGCAGATATTAATTTATTTCTGTGTTTCTTGCTTTTTATCACAGGTGATCATGACAGTGGGAGTATTGGCCCTGTGCCACCTGATGTCAGTGTATCAACAGACTCTGAAGGTGACGTTGGCCAAAGTTGAAGGGGTGTAGAGGCTGAATCTGACACTGAGGTTGACATGCAGTCATCCCTTGCATTTCCATCGAATACAGCCAGTAGGCTTATGCCTACCCAGTCCAGTGAATGCACAGATATTGGACAGGCAGAGGGTGAGGACAGTGATCAGGGAAGTGCGACTACTGCAGCTTCAGTGCTTGTTGAGTTTGGTCATAGCCAAAGTGTAGGCAAGGTGCTAAACAGGAGGATTGATGGGGGTACTCTGAGGGGGCCTGCTGTCCCTCCTCCACCTGGTGCAGATGTCAATTCCTGTGCCACTCAACGTATGTTTAGGGCTATCATGGAGGTACAAGCACATTCCCAGAGGTGCTTCACACAAATGCTCAGGGTTTTGGATGTGTCACATTCTGAGGTGTGACTGCCTCCACTATGTTGCCGATTCAATGGATCAGATGACTGGCACATTGGAATGAGGGGTGTCTGTGATGGAACACTGGCTGGGAGGGGAATGCCATTTTTGTGGGCGCAGATCAGCCACATGATCTGCTTTCAGCCAACTTGGCCATGCCCGATCATACTCCCATAGTGGCAGTACTTCCACTGCTCTGTCAGTGAGTGTGCTGTCCACACCCATATATGACAGGCTATAGGGTCATGGTCCTGGGTGTCCCCATGAAGGAAGCTCATCCAGCAGACATCAGTCATGTTCAGGTAGCAGTAATGCATCTGACCTTGGGCATGGAGGTACCAGTGCGTCTCCTGGCAGGGCCAGCTCTCATGGTCAGCGATGACAATAAATAGAAAACCTCTACCATGCATGGCTCCCACCTGTCCAACAGACCAAAACATAGAGCTAGTTCAGAGGTTGGCTGTCTTCATGCAGACAGGCACACATTAATTTCACCTGAAGGACCACTACAGACACACACACACAACAGTTACTTGTTTTGTCTCACTGGGCATTTGTTGTTTTATTCCAACATCTGCTTCTTCTCTAGCCTACTCACTCACACACACACTCACTGATCGTTTGTGTCAGCATAGGCTTCATGCCCCCCCCCCACACACACACACAATACCCTGTGCAAGTGATAACTGTGCCATATCCCTGTCTTCTAACTTTTGGATTCAGGAATACAAAAGCTGTGTCTGATGCTAAGGGTGTGCACCTAAATTTTAGTGCTAAGTATATCTGCTTTTGTGTTGTTGAACTTCTCATTGTACCTTTGACATATATCAGCCTTGGAAAGTTAGACAGTTGATAGCATCAAAATTTCACAACTGTATACTGAATGCTCCTGTAAGGGTTGTGAAGTCAGAAACTGCAATGTGTATCATTACTTTCTAAGTTCTCTCTCTAATGACTTTTCCAGGACAAATATATGGTGCACATTATAAATCACGCCATCATATTCATATCTTAGGATTGTATGACAGCACTGTAGTCAAACCTCATCAGAACAGTAATACAGTATAATGCTGTCTTTTTCATGTACCTCAACAGACACATGCAGCAGCTGGAGCGACCACAGAGTTCTCGCAGCAAGATAACACAGGACCTACAAACCATGCCATAATGTATGTGGACAGATTAAAAGCCATGTCAGTATAAATTTGTCTTGTATAGGATGATGTAATGTCTGCCTGGCTTCCAGGCCAGTGTCTGACCATACCCTGGTGGGATGACTGCATATCCAAACCTCTGATATAGCTGATGACATCAGCAGTGTCTGTTGAGAATATGGTAATAACAGTCCCCCACATGCTGTGGTAAAAGGCTCTCTTTAATGTCGAGCAAGAGCAAAGAAACACAACACACACCCACCCACACACACACACACACACACTTGACTGCAGTGAGAATAGAACCCTTACCTATCTAAATACAGACTACAGAACACAGTACTTAATGCAAGTGCCACGGTACAAGTCTGACTTTTGCAAGACTGCAGCTGAACTTACAGTACATGACAACAGCAGGACCTGTGTGAGACAAGATGGAGTCCTACATAGGTCATAGCGTCATTGGTTCATAAGAGGTTACTACAATAATGGCCCTAGGTTCATAGAAGGTTTCTAGGCTAATAGCACTAGGGCCATTTCAAGCCTAGTGAAGTTGTACCATTGTTCCCTTATAAACCAAGATATGTAGTCCATATTTGCAAATCCATGATCAGCACTGGTTGCACCTAGGAGTGACATAAGTGAACCCCCCTAGGGTAATTTTACAATTTCCCATCTAATTGTCCAAGTTACACTTTAATAGAGTTATTAATGAGCTCAGTTTCATGTGAATTGGGAGTTTGCTCCACAGCAGTAGCAATCTCTGGAAGACATTATCTGTCTCTCCAGCATGTCCGGTTGATGTTGCATGCTAGATTATGGTCCCTCCACCAAGTGAGTCTTGTCCCATTTGATTTGCAGAAGTGCAACATTTCCATTAAGACAGGGTTTGAGAGTGCTCTGTAGGCCAGGCACAAAATGCATCTCAGCCGTCTATATGTTACAGAGTACAATGACAGGGCCTTCAGTCTGTGCATGTAGGTCATGTGTTGAAGTCCCTGGATTTTCTTGATGAGAAACTTCTTGGGTCTCTCATGCTGCTGTAGGTGTCTGGAGAAGTACATGCAGAAGGGAGCACTGTACTCTATTATTGCTGTGATGAGGGACGAGTACAGTGGATTTATAACATCCATAGTCGTGGATGCTAGGCTTTTACTTATGAAGTGTGCAATGTAAAAGGCCTTACTTACCACTGTGGTCACATGATGATCAAAGCTGAAGTTGCTTTCAACCTGCATTTCCAAATCTCTCGCCACTGTGTTAGAACTTGGGGGGGGGGGGTACTATTAGTAGTGTAATTTGCAAGTACCTCTCCTTTTCTAAAAGGGATAATAGTGCATGTTTTTGGGTTAAGTTTAAGTCTGTGTCTTTGGCAAGAATCATTTATGTAAGCAAGCCCATTTTGTAGCATGTTGACATTATTTGGGGATACAATGATTGCACATAGTTTGCAGTCATCAGCAAACTTGGTGAGCCATAGGCCATCTGTTATCACCTGAATTTCTGAGAAATAGATTCCAAACAGTAGGAGGCCCCACACAGACTCCTGTGAAACACCATGGTAACAGGTCTGCTGATAGAGGTGAAATCCCCAGTTAAGACTGTATGCATTCTGTTGGTGAGCCATATGGCTACCTGTCGATGTATGGGTGAATTCCTAGCTGGATGAGTTTCTCATGGATGCCTGAGTGGGGGATTGTATCAAAGCCCTTGGTCATGCTGAGATATACAGTATGTATGGATCTGCCTTTATCCAGGGATTTGGTGAATCTCTTGAAGAATTCCACTAAGTATAGGTTTAGCAGGCATGATCTTCCTTTAACAAAGCCAACCTGGGTCGGGTCAAGAGTTTGAAGGTCACCAATGTCCTTGTTAATAAGGTCCAAGATGAGTCTCTCCATGGCCTTAAAACAAGGCTGGTCAGGCTTATGGGTCTATAGTTCACCAGGATGGTTGAGGGACCCCCCCCCCACCTCTGTGCAAGGAGAGTATGGTTGGTGTTTTCCACTTTGCTGGGATAAAGCCAGTACTTAGATTGTGGTTGAGGACAGTACACAGTGGTTCTGTTAACTCTTGCTTTACACCATTTAATAAGCAGCCTGGGATGCTGGCTAGCCCCATAAATGCTGTGTTTTGGCTTTGGCGAGTGCAGTTATGACCTGTTCTTTGGAAACAATAGGTACAGAACTGGTGACAGGTATGCTTTGGGGTTTGATTGGTAGAGACAGGAGTGTGAAATATTTGCCAAAATTGTCTGCTAACAGGTTGGCGATATCCTCAGGTTAAGTATGACTGGGACCGTCCACTATGAAGTCAGTGCAAAGCTGTCCTTCCCCTTTTACAATACAGACATGGTTAAAGAATGCGTAGTGATCATCCTTAGCTATGGATGTTAATTTAGTTTCGTAATTAGCTTTCATTTAGTTCCACGGTGGTGCAGCGATAGCTTTGTTGCCTCACAGCAAGAGGTTCTCCCGTTCGATTCTCGGCTTGGGTTGGGAGTGCCTTCTGTGTGGAGTCTGCATGTCCTCCCAGCAGAAGAGTGGGCGTTCGAAAGACATGCGTTGAATGGGCATGCCTTCGTTGAAGGTTGAGCTGGCAAACTAGACACCATAAAAACCAACTGCCGATCATTAGCGGACCGGAGTTCCGCTGTGGCGACCCCTAACTGGGAAAAGCCGAAAGACAAACAACAAGATGTCTCATTTGCTTGTTCAAGCTATGAAGAGTTTTCTTTTTTGTGTTTACAAAGTGCAGGAACCTTAGGGTGACTGTGTTTGAGCTCATGTATGTATCCCAACTGATGGAAGAATAGTTAGTCACCCATGCCTAGAGAGTTTGGCTGTATTATGAGTGACTCAGATAGGTCCAGGTAGGTACTGTGTTATTTTCATGGTTCATGCTGGTGGATCTATAGCGAACAATAATGTAGTAGGAGGTCTTTCCTACAGTTAAGTTGGACTTTGAGTAACTCTAGGGAGTTGTACTGCTTAACCAGTCTTGAGGTGTATTTGTCTTTCATGAAGACAGATACACCTCCTCCTCTGTTTCTTTCACATTCACTTTGTGGGCTAAATGTGTGGAAGGCATTATAACCCTTTTATGGCTGGAGTACTCTCTGCGGCTGTAAACCATGTCATTGTGACTGCACAAACATTGACATCTTCCCAAATAACTAGTGCCACCATTCAGTGTATCTTCCGATATACACTCCTAGCATTAAGGAGCATAACCTTGAGTTTGTCTTTTAAGGATATTTTAAGTCAGGAATGTTGTTCTTATGACATTCCCTAAAAAATCCACTATGGGGAGGCAAGTACCTTAGCAAGTAACTGAAAGGCAAGAGGTGACAGATGAAGACCATCCTTAGCAAAGCAGCATGGTCTGTCGACCATATCATCCCAGGCTAACAAATACTGGAAACCCCTAGATTAACATCAGTAGCTAAGCCAATTGTTGAAGTCAATAATTATTTTGTTTGCATTGAGGCATCATCCTGGGTGAAGGTAGAATGTTGCTTAGGGCTGGTGCACCTGTGCTTGTCATTGAGAGACTTGAGTGCATGCTTGACTTTGCTGATCCTGGCAACTGACTGACTTTCTCCTTGTACAACCTGGTAAGGGGGACATCTGTGTGTCTCACTATGGATTCACCTGTGACCAAGACATTGATTTTCTGGCATTTTGCCTTAAGGGCTTGATGGTTGACACACTGATATATTTGTTTTTGTGTGTAGTGGCTTCTGTTGGGACCATATTGTATGCAGAAGGTTTGCATTTGTCAGGTCTCTGATCCTTTGGTAAGCTTCTAATTGCTACGTCTGCATATGTGGGGTTAAGTGTTGTGCAATTGGTCTGTTGAGGATGTGAAATGTGTTTATTAATAACCCGTTTGATATCTGATTTGTTGTTACCAAAGAGAGAGGCAGAGAGCATTTATTCTAGATTCATTATATAGTTGCATCTCTCACATATTGTATTTGTAATTTGTATAAGTACATGGTTGTCTGTATACATGAGGCAATAAAAGCCTAGCTTTCAAAAAACACAAGTACCCTTATTAAGCATATTTAGATAGTCTTTGTTAGCAGTGCGATTTTGTGAGCCGCAGCAACTGAGCCTGTCTCTGAGGAACATAGGTGCCAGCTCTGATGTGCCTTTACAATCACCCAACCAGTAGTGAAGGTTGCTCTTAAAGAGTGTCATTGAGGATCACTGCTTCACATGCAGTGCAATCCTATTACTGAGGAGTGTGAGTCACTGGGAGATGTATTTGTCTCCCCTGCATGTTCTGTTTATGTCACAGGCTAAGTTGAGAACCATGGCCCAAATTATTCTTGTCCCATTTGATTTTCAAATGTCCAGCATTTCCAGCAGAGAAGGGTCTGAGACTTCTCTGTAGGTCAGGCATAAGTTACGTCTCAGCAGCTTGGAGGGAATGGAGTAAAGTGACAGGTCTTGTAGTCTTTCCATGTATGTGATGTTTGAAGCACCTGCATTCTTCCAGTCACAATCCTTTATTTTGTTTCTCCAATTGATGCAGTTGTCTTGAGAGGTACAGACAGAAGGGATCCTTGTACTCAGTGGTCTGATAAGGGTGGAGTGCAACAGAGCTATGTCTTCCCTGGTCTTGGATGTGATGTCCATATGTATTCAAGTGTGCAATGCAGAATGCATGTCTTACCACTATGGACACATAGTGATGAAAGTGTAATTGTTGTGAACATGTGTTCGCAAGTCTAGCACATAACGCCCCTCTCAGCTCAAACACAGGGTTGTATCATAATTAGCAGGGGTAATTCATTGCCAAAGGGGACAATGAGACATTGTTTGCTGAAAGATCCAGTCTGAGTTTGGCAACAATAATTTGTCTCTGTCAGCCACTTCTTTCTTTAATATGTTGCCATCATTGGGGGACTACTACTGTTGCCTGTGCTTCAGTGAAGTACTTCCCAAACAGTTGATGGCCCAGCACAGATCCTTGTGATATTTTACTGGTAAGTGAGCTAGTGGTGGAGGTGCAGTCCCCAACTTTGGAAGTATGTGTTCTGTTGTTAAGCCAGTTGGCTCTCCATCCAGTACTGTATGGCCTGATTCCCAGAAGGGAGATCTTCACTATGAGACATGAAAGGGGTATAGTGTTAAAAGCCTTGCATAACTCATCATAGGTAGTATGTCCTGTTATCCCTTATCTAGGTCTTTGGGGGCAGTATTTAAGAAGTCCACAAATGTGAATAAGGAAGCTCTACCCTTGCCAAACCAAAACAAAGTCAAGTGTGTTGAAGGTCACCTCCATCTCTGTGGATATGGTCCTTGCTGATTCTTGCAGTAGCATGCAGATACGTTTTTTTTTATGTATGGGTCAATAGTTTTAGTTCTGTCTGTTACCAGATTGATGTGCATTGCATAATACACATTTGATATTGCATTTTGTAGTGTGGTTAACCAAGACCAGGATAGTCATACCTCTGCTGTACTCTACCATTATCACACCAATAATGGAGTATAATACTCACATCTCTATGTACCTCAATAGACACCTGCAGCAAGTGGAGAGAACACAGGGTTGTACCTGGGAGAGTCTGCAGTCTCCAAACATGACATACATGCGAAGATTGACATACCTGCACTTGGTGTTACGCATGCTGCTGAGAGGTGACCTATGGCCGCCCTGCACAGCAGTCTCAGACCCTGGCCTTCTGTAAATGATGGATATCTGAAATTCAAATGGGACAACTATAATTTGCCCCAGCATTCTCAACCTAGCCTATGATATAAACAGACATGCTGGGGAGACAGATATATCCCACAATGATTCACATTCCTCTGTAATAGGCTCCCACTGCATGTGTAGCAGTGTTCCTCAATGACCCTATTCAAGCACAACCTTGATTACTGGTTGGGTAACTGTAAAGTCACCTCTGAGCTGGCACCTATGTCCCTCATGAACGGGATCAGTTAGTGCTGCACACAAACACGCTCTGCTAAAAACGACCATCCAACTATGCTCAATAATGGTACCTGTGTTTTACACATTAGGCTTCTAAAGACCCTAGTGCTATTAGGCTAGTAGCCTCATATGAACCTATGAAGCAATGTGTCTATGCAGGTCTCGCAACTTGTCAACCACATGGCCTCCTGATGTCATCTATGACATTTTCACCTGCACTCTTATATAAAACAGATTTGTACCATAGTGCTTGAGTAATGTACTGTGCTCTCTAGTCTGTGTACTTAGATAGCTAGAAGTTCTGTTTTCACTGCAGTCAACTGTGTGTATGGCTAGAAAACAGAACATATGTGTGCATCCTACAGTTACTTCTCCAGTTAAATAGATTGCCAGTATTTTCATACTTGCTCAAGGCCACACATCCTTTTCATATAGGCCTTCCAACCTCTTGTCTCCCATATGACCTGCTGATGTCATCTATTGTAAGTTCACCTGCACTCCTGTATAAATCAGACTTGAGCTATGGTGCTTGTATAAAGTACTGTGTTCTGTAGTCTGTTTACTTAGATAGGTATGGTCTCTGTTCCCAGTAGTAAAGTTGAACGTGTGTGTGTGTGTGTGTGTGTGAGCTGTTGCTTGACATCACAGAGAGCATTTTACACTAGCATGGGGGACACTGTCATCTTCTCCTCATCTGGCACTGCTGTCATCAGCTATATCACATTTTTGGATATACAGTACTTCTACTAGGGTCAGGCAGAAGTCACTTCATCCTATACAATAAAGTCTACAGTGACATAGCTTTCAATTTATCCACATACATCATGGCATGGTGCGTAGGCCCTGTGTTATCTTGTTGAAAAAGCCCTTCGTTCTTTCCAGCTGCTACATGTGTCTGGTGAGGTCCATTTAAAAAAGAGCATTATACTCTATTTGTGCTGTGGTTTGACTACAGTGCTGTCATACAATCCTAAGATTAAATATGATGGCATGACTTAGGATGTGCACAACATGGGCTTTCAATAGCAGTGTGGAAAGTTATTGGTCAAAGTTCAGATTGCTATCTAAATGTGTTCCCAGTGCTTGCCTCACTGGCTTTCTGCTTAGCAGAACTGTTGTCAATGTTGCGATTAACATGGAACTCCACTTTTCATATGGGCAACATTACAAACACACATTTCTGCATTTATTTGCACATCATGTGCCTTTATCACCATTCAGTTGTGTGTGTTAGCTCCTCCTGTACTTTATCACCAATGGTGGAATCAATGATTGCACACAATATGCAAGAATCAGCACACCTGATAGACAAAGGCCGTATATGTTTGCCTGAACTGTCGAGAAATACAATTTAAACAGTGAAGGGCCAAGCACAGATCTCTGGGGTTTGCCAATGGTGACAGCTGTACTGGTACAAGTTGATTCACCAACTTTCATATGATGTGTTCTGTCAGTGAGCCAATTGTTTAACCATCAAATGACATAAGGTTTAATCCCCAACTTGTTTTTTTTTCAATATTACTGGCATGTGTGACTGCGCCAGAACCTTAGGCCAGATCACAATAGGCAGTATGTACTGTCTTACCTTCATCCAGGCCTATCACATGGACTCAATGTGCTGTGACAACATCACAGATCACGTATGGCATGACCCAGCAGATACACCTTCCTGATACAGTTGAATACACAGTTCAACACACCCTCCACAGAGCCTATGTTCCCATACAAGGGTGTACATCAACATGCATCCACCTGAGTTGGGAGGACAACACCTGATGCATGCATGTATAGAGACATCTTGACTCTCCTCGACTGTGAGACAGACTAATATGTCATCATGGACCTCCTTTACATGTACACTAGTAATATTCTAGGTGTGTACTATACATCAGGTCCTTTTTTCTGATAGATGTCCTCAAAGAGGTTATTGACGGCATGCATGATGACAATGGTATCATCATGAGGAACTTGAACAGGTTAAGGTATTTGATAAAAATCCACTCTGAGATATTCAGTCAACACGGTCATATGTGACCATAAACAGCTACATCACCAAATGGGTAGACCAGTGTATGACATGCATGGCATCTCACTATGTTTAAATGTGTGATGTGACATATGTCTTAGGTATAGTGATCAGGCTGATACATCAGGGTGGTCTGCTAAGCCCTTTCTTACCCATTAGTTCAGTGATGGACATCACAGATGACTTACACATGCTGTCCAAACAGCTACCTGAAGGACTATGTGCAATCATTGACTCCAACTGTGATATTAGTATAATACAGACAGTATCACCACATACCAGAGACTGCTGCCACAGCCGTGACAACATCTGCATTGATAAGACACATTTGTTGAATCAGGAAACAGACACAACACCAAAGTATAATGTGGACATCACACCCTATAATCAGACCTATAGGTATGTGACCTGTGTCTTGGGGTAGAGGTTAAGTGGTACATCCACCAGCATGTGGTCACAGTGCTGACTTCATTGAATGTAACACAATCCACCAGCATGTGGTCACAGTGCTGACTACATTAAATGTAACACAAGACTATGTAACACAAGTACTGGTCTGATGAATGCGGAATACAGTGGAACAATGACTTCCTTGGACTTGGATGCCATACCTTTGTTTATAAGTTGCACAGAATGATTTCCTCACTACTGTAGACACATAACGGTCAAAGGCAAGATTGTCTGTGTGTCCATAACTACTGGATCAACTTTAAGGGGTGTGTTGTCAATATGATAGTTACCAGGGGTGGCCAATTTCCTGATGGATATTATTTGTGTCAGTGTAGGATTCAATAATAGTTCCTAATTTGCAATCATTTGAAAATGTAGTCAGCCAGAGACCACTGACATTGGCCTTGACTTCAGAGAAGTAAGTGTCAAAACGAAGTGGTCCAAGGACAGCTCCCTGTGGGACTCTATGCCCGACTGACCACTTTGTAGAGGTGGACTCCTCAATTCTAACTTCATGGGTCCTCTCTGTGAGGCAGTTGGCTATCCACTGGATGATATATGGCTTTGCATCCAACCTCATGAGTTTGTCAACAATGCCCAAGTGGGGTATTGTGTCAAATGCCTTGGCCAGGTAAAGGTAGACGGTGTGAACCATTTTGCCCTCATCCATCACTTTGGAGACCTTCTCAAAGAAGTCCACCAGGATGAGTAAGCATGACCTGCTCTTGACAAAATCAAACTGGGTTGGGTCCAGTGTCAAGGTTTACCACATCACTATTGATCATTTCCATGATACTTTTTTTCCATGACTTTACATATAGGACTAGTGAAACTTATGGGTCTGTAGTTTCCAGGGTGTGTAAAATGTGCCACCTTTGTGCAGAGGAATGACTGTTGCAGTTCTCCATTTATGAGGCATGAAGCCTGTTTGGAAGGTACAGTTAAATAGCAATTCCAGACGGCCTGATAGGTCATGTTTCATGCTATTTAGATGGCATTCTGGGATATTGTTTGGGCCCATTATTGCAGTGTTCTTGGCCTTAGAGAATTGTTACACCAGATGCATGTGTGCTACCTGTTCAGCTTATGCACACATTGCATACACGGGTGTTTGACAACATTAATGGCATGTATGTCATTCGTGACAGTCTGGATTGTGCCATAGATTTATGCTGTGCACAAAAGGCGAGTAACCTGTATTGACCATACTGTCTCTTACAGGTATAGCAGTGTCCCTTATAACACCTCCTGCAGACATTGCAGTACCAGGACATTGTGCAAGGTTACCCTCACAAAGTGTGGATGCATCATAACAGTTGTCAAGTGTATGTGTGCAGGCTCATCTGTTATCAATCTACATCATATATGTTATGTCAGAGGCATGGGACTAGTGGTGGTATTCTGATATTGTACATGATTGTAGTTGGTACTTTTAATGTTTGCCATGATCAACTTTACCTGTTGCCACCTTGCTGGAGACCACTGCTGAGAGTACACTCATATTCAGATATATCATTTTGCACAGTCTCCCAACATGCATCCTACCCCAATTGTATGTCAGATCCCTGATAGATGTCCTCTGCATTATTCATGTAAGGATGCATATCTCACACAGACATCCTCCCCATTATGTCATCTTGTATATGATAGTCACAAACAACACATTTTCACTGTACAGTCCATACTGTACCATACAGATATGTACTTGGTGTTGCTGCTACAACCATCTTCCACTGACATGCCCTCCTCTGCTGAACATGCAGGAGTTTCACCTGTACTCTTTCCCTGTGTTCATTCCTGCAGTTCACCTCTGTGTCCTTATTCAATACACATTTCCCCTGGGTGATCATTTTACATGGGAGTCCCATGTCCTGTTAAAGAGTAACACAGCTTCAGTACAGAATGCCAGGAATTGGGATATCACAATACTCTGCACTGTAGGTACAACTGTCCTGTACTGTGTTTGGAACATATACTTCTCATTTGTACCTCTCAAATGTCCAGATATTCCAGACAATTACCTTAACAAATATGTGCCTTCTTGCAATATCACTGGGATGCTCTCTGGACCGATGTGACTCAATGTTACTTACATTTGCAAGCATGTTAACTGCATGTCTCTCAACTGTCCTTATCTGTGCAGAATGCCCCGTTTTTTGTCTCATATTTGTGATCTTTTCCTCATAACATTTCTTGCTTGCAAATAATTGGCATATCATTGCAGAGTGCAGTCAGAAACTGACTGACATTTCAGTTTCAGACGTCATGCAATTCAGAAAGTTCATGCTAATGTACAACATACAGTCTATCAATGTCCTAAGTTTGTCATTGCAATATTACAAATCTGCCCCTATTTCTGGTCCTTTATCCCCCATTATTATGCCTTTGTCCACATTTGTCACTCTAAGATGTTGTGAGTGTTACATTCTAACACATTTCTGTGTGACAGCTATGCCTAATATGTCCCCGCTACTGGTTATTTGTCCTCCCATTAAGTTGGCCTCTGTGCAGATGTGTTGCACTAACACAATGACAGCTATTTGTAAAACCGCTGGTGATCATTTGTGCACAGAATACAAATTCGTACACTTTCGACACTCTGTCTTTTGCTATCCACATTCGCAGACAAGGTTTTGCTATATGTAAAGCCCTTGTGATATTACTGGCATTAAGCGGCAAATCTGTAAACCATAGATGCTCTTCTTTACATGGAATTGCCATCTGTGTTCGCTTATGAGGTTTCATGGCCTACAACACAGTTTTGAGGCATGAAACATTGTTTAGGCATGCCGCGCCTCGTTAATATGTATTGCGCACTGCTGCACACCATTGTGCACACATGTAAACTCCATGTAAGCTGCACGCAAAGCCTACGCTAAGTTTATTAAATCCTGGGGACTGAGTTTTGGATCTAAATCACATTATCATAAACTGTAAATGTCGAACGTGAAAAGAGCGAAAGTGCTGAAAACTCAAAGTTCCGTTTTTGAGATCACAATACAATGAAGATTGGGATATTTGCTCTTTCCTCACTGTAGTGCAATCTCGGAGTTGGAATATATATTTAACGGGGGGCGTGGAGGGCACAGCACCCCACAATACAGAGTTCGAGTTTCTGTATTTTCACTCTTTTGAGCATTCAACATTTTACGTCTGTGATAATGCGATATAGACGCTGATTTTTAACTGACTTATGATCTACTAATGACACTCTCCGATGTATACATGCATTGTGTTTAAGAAATCAGAACTTTTGTTGTCGTTTGTCTATCGGCTTTTCCCGGTTAGGGGTCGCCACAGTGGAACTTCGGTCTGCTAATGATTGGCAGTAGATTTTCACGAACGCCGAGGTGCCAGCTCGACGTCCAACCTTCAAAGGCAAGTCCATTTACGCATGTCTTTCGAACGCCACTCAACCATGGGGAGGACATGCAGACTCCACACAGAAGGCACTCCCCACACTCCAGTCAAGAATCAAATGGAAGAACCTCTTGCTGTGAGGCAACAATGCTACCACTGCATCACCGCATCATTTTAAGAAATCAGAAAACAGTCCTATATTTTGTTAAAGATTTTTTTTTTAACTTACATAAAGTCATTCAAAAATAATTTCAGATACAGAGATCGTCATGCTTATTTTTATCCAGCCACATATCATCAAATTTATAAAATGAAATACGCACTGCTGCCTGCATATGCTCACTATTTATATACACATGCCTACATCTGGAAATGCTTCTTAAAGTTATATACACATGCTGTGTTCTATATATATATATATATATATATATATATATATATATATATATACTTACATACATATACATACATATATACTGATAAGGTCAGCTTTAAAGTTGTACAGTTGTTGAACAAAAGTTCTGTTTTGAACAAAACAGACATGTAAACACCAGGTACATGCCCGTCCACCTAGAAGGCTTGAGGTTATTAGGACTCCAATATCTCAGTATCTAAATAAAACATCCCCAGGCTATCTGGCTCCTCCACTTTATCTACAATCCTAACAGCAGAAGGTCCTTTCTATATAATTCTGCCAATCTGCACAAAGGTAAAGCAAACAATGAGATATGCTAAGGAATGGGTAAAGGCTCCCTAAGAAGACTTCCTAACCCAGACCTAATATGATAGAGGGGAGGCAGAGTTATTTCATAGAAGATGGACCTAGTTTTACAAATATGTCATTATGGCAAGTATACAACTTTCACAAATCGCAGGTCTAGTTCATCTTCTTTTACCTATAGGACAGCCACAGACTTATGATATTATGTGGATTCTTACAAGAGTTACTCCGAAAAGAGGTAGCATCTCCAAGAAAACTAGTAATGGAGACCAACTGATCTTAAAGCATTCCATGAAGGTTAAAGAGGCATGTACAACCAATAGTTATTAATATGACAAAAGAAGCATGTCCAAAGAGTGTTTTTTAGTATGACAAACGTAGCCTTCTCAATGGCTTATATGCCTTGTGAATGTGTTAAAGTGCATACTACAGATTACTACAGTCAGAGTGAAGAGCACTGTTCATTCAACAAAACCTTAACAGAATTTCTTGATGTACAATTAAGAACTATCAGAAAGCAATCTCAATGCTTCAATTGATTGTAGGAGCAAATGACTGGCAAAAGACTTTGTTGATAAACTCCTAAGAAAATGCAGAATAGAGAATATGCCTAATGTTAGGCATGACATACAGCTGAAGTCAAAAAGAATCAGAAAAGGATAAGTTTGTAAGGTGAAAGCTACATTCACTTTAGACAATATAGCACCACTATGACTAGAAAAAATTCAGCCTTGGACTAATAGTCCAACAGTGAATAAATAGTTGTAGGCTAAAGTTAACGTAACTAGGTTAAATGTAACACTGTCACTCAGAATGCTGGAGCACTTGCAAGGAGAAGGAAAGGAAAAGTTGTATACACCACCTCAAAGGACGAAATCAACATTATAAAGTCATACTTTACAGCAAATACTGCAATGGTGCAACTTGAAACTTGCATTTAGTTAGAGACCTGGATGCCAGTGATGAGACCGGTTTCTGTATGAGGGTCATACACAGAGTGAAGGATGTTTGAAGGAATAGAAAGTATAGGTAAAACTAAAAGTACTCTTCTCAGGGCTTTTATTGACCACATCTTTGGTGCCAACAACAGTTATGTTATAACATGACCGTAACTGTGTAGGAGAGGTGATTATACCCATACAGAACTGCAACATCTTATGAACAGACATACAGGATAACATTCCATATTCTAGAGAAAACATAATACATCTCCCATTTCTGAGGTACACCTGAAGTACTAATAACAAAATAATTGAAATAAAAGAAGACCCTCCAAGAAGTAAAACTGTGAGATGTACAAGCTCGAGAGAGCTGTGAAAAATGACAAGGCAGTAGCTGAATGGACATAGTAAAAGGAACGCAAGAAAGTTACTGAGTGGAGAACCTGAAGATAAAAAGCAAAATATGAAAGATAATAAACCTATGGGCCTTTAATAAGGTAGAAACAAAAGATAAATCAGGAGGGGCCCACATACAACAGGATAGGACAGTTCTAAGTGGGCTGTCTGTAAGTAAACTTCTAAAAGATCCTTAGAACCTAGGTATCAAAGCAAAGGGACAGTTGACTTAAACAGCAAACCAAACTATAATGACAACATTTATTTATATATTAACATTTGTTTACCGGAAAAGTCCAACTGGATCACAACAGCCCATTTTCAGCAAAAGCCCAGGGAGAAAAGCTTCATTTAACAAAGAAAATAAATATTCTAAGACATTACATAAAACGTGGTTGAAAATTATATATTTCAAAAATAATCAACAAAATAGTAAGACATGGATACATACCAAAAATGTATGTTACAGACAGAACAATGAAAAAAAGCAATGTAAAATGCTATATCCAATCCTGGATAGCGTCCTTTTGGCAATTTACAGTAACAAGTAAAGGTTATGTTACTTAATTGTTAACTATAAAGTGAGAGAGGGATAAATTAGTATAAATGGGGAGGAGGTGACAGGAAGAGGTTACGCAAAGTGGTACAGAGGGTAGAATGTAAAGACAGGGTAGAGTAAAGTAGAAAAACAGATAAGATTAACGTTAATCCAGAGGTATGCACGAGCAGAGCCACGAGTCTGATAGGTGGTCTTTCAGAAGACGCTTCAAGGAAGGATGGTAGGTTAGAGTTCTAATAGCCTGTGGAACAGAATTCCATTTTTTGGCAACAGAGTAGCAGTTAAGGCTTTTTCCAGTTGCTTTCTGAGGTTCATAGATGGTGAAGTTGTTTTTCATTAGAATGAAGGGGTCTGTTTGGGTGACAGGAAGGAAGAGTAGAACTTAGTGTAGGACAGGCATGAAGTGTATAAATGAAGTTGTGAGATAATGACTGGTTAGTCTATGTGTATATGCAGTGAGATGGTTGCTTAGAAATTAAGACAGGTTCCCCTGATAGCATATTTACTAGAGTCTGAGCCTAAAATCCAATCAGGAATTGTATCCTTATTGCTTTTGTCATATCTAGTACGTATTGTGATTACATGCAGTAAAATTACAGAATGGGGGGATAAGAACAGATAGAGCCTTTAAATGGTTAGAACAGAGAACTTTCCCAAGAGTTTGAAGTGAAGAAGATTATAATAGCAAGGGATCCACACCTCTACCTATGTGTGTGACTGGGAGAAACATCAGAAAGAAGGTCTTAAGTTGTGATTCAGAAACGTCAGGGCAAAAATCAGTGAGCTACTGTGCTGTATATTACCCCTTATGTTTAGAAAGCTGCACATATTTCTTTACCGCCCTTTTTTTAAAAGAGCGAAGACACAAGGCATTTTAACAGAGAGAGTTAAACAGGTTCTAATGAGCTTCATGATGTATACTTCAGCATTGGTTTTAGATGACTCTGAGCAAGTCACACAAATAGACAAAACACGTCATCCCTGAAAATAACTGCTCTGTACAGCTGCCTTGCCCACATGTCACAATAATAAAAGGCATAATATTCTGAAGTGACAGTTCTATTATGTCGGCTACGAATATATTATAGGGACAGGAAAATGTCTGCAATATTTTTTATAAGTATTTTTAAGTGGCATCATAACACCTGTATCATATTCCACTTATGGATCATCATGACAGAAGTCTCAACAATAAAAACGGTGATCTAGTGGCTTGGTAGATTGCTGATATTGGTAGCATTAATGAAAACTTCCAAGTATCCAAAATGCATCTCAGGAGAAGAAATTACTCACACATTATTTAATATCAGTGGTACTTAGTAGAGTATTATAGGAAACTATCATACCCTTTCTATTTGCAGGCATGAAGATTTCATGATTAAACTCCAAGTTGTAAAAATAAGTGCAGATACAGCCACAGAGTCAGTTACAGCCCTTATGGAGGATTTCATCTACTTAAACTCTGATGGAGTTAATTACTTCACATCAAATAAATTAACAGGTGTTTACTGGGGCCTTTTTAAGTCTAGTCAAGCATCCCAAACATAAGTGACATAATAGGGACCCCAAGATTATTCTAAGGGGTATATGTAGGCTAGGTCTTGGATGGTCAAGCATTTACAGGCCGCCAAATATTAACTATCTTTCTGAATCAAATATTTGAAGCAAACACAGCAAAATACAATTAAGAATGGCTGTATCTGTTAATCAGATATCTAAAAGTTAGGATCTAGCTGCTTCCCATCCACAGTTACCCTCTCTGTAAATAAACGGATTAAAAAAATCAAACACAATCACAAATAAGTAACCCTTCTCAGACTTTACCAATGGCTACATTGTAAATAAAGGCAAACTTATGAAAACAAACTGCAGTGCTGTTGTTAATACCCCAATAAGTCTGTTCAGGTAGCATCTCTGAATTTTAAATTCTCATTAATTCTTGATCTCATACATGCATACTGGTAAAATACATAAAGGCTTATGATCAGGTAAAGGATTGTGATTAGTTATCTGATCATAAGTGATTTGTTATGTGTTTGAGACATGGAAGGTAAGGAATGCAAATCACAGTACCACATCAGCCCTACTATCCTTTTCTAATACCATCAATAACTTCAGAAACAATAATAAACTATCATCTGCTCTTTTCTTAGACCTCTCCAAGGCCTTTGATATGGTGAACCACATTCAACTCCTCCATTCATTAAGAAAACTATCACTCAGCAATTCCACGCTGAAATGGTTCCAATCCTACCTGTCCAATAGGCAACAGGCTGTTCTATGGCAGGACAAATTATCTACATGCCTACCTGTTACACTTGGAGTTCCCCTTCTCTTCACCATCTTTGTTAATGACCTGCCCACAATCACCCCCCATGCCACATGCATTCAATATGCAGATGATTCGACTATCATCAGCACTGCCTCCAACCTGGCAGACCTCACTGCTTCAACCCAAGACACCTTCAACCTAATAGAAAAATGGTTCTCAAGTCGACAACTAGTTCTCAACCCCAACAAAACAAAACTACTTACTTTCTCACCCACTAATAAGACTCTTCCCCCCACCTTCTCTATTACATCCTCCAATGGAATCACTATATCACCAGAAGCTCACACAAAGCTATTAGGTGTTACCATTGATAACTCCCTTAAATTTGACACCCATTTCAATCTTACCATCAAAACCGTCAATAAAAAGCCTGGCTCTCTCTGTAAAGTAAAACACTTTCTCACTCCTCACGCTAAAATTACAATTGCCAGCACACACCTACTATCAACTCTTTTCTATGCCTCCCTCTTTACAAACCTAAACAAGACAACCCTTAACAAACTTGCTTCTTGTTACAATCACATAGCTAGATTTGCCACAAATTCCACCTTTAGAATGCACCACTGCACTAACGTGAAGCAACTAGGGTGGTTAGAGTTTTCCAGCCAACTCCATTTCAACCAACTCAAAACGGCTCACCAGATACTGTATCACCCAGAGAAAACACCAGCTCTGAAAAACATCATTCACCCCTATATTAACCTGCAATCTTTACGCTCCTCCAATAAGATCTTAGCTCAAACTACCAAAGCCAATAATTCTGCTGGGGATTCTCTATTCTCAAACTTTGTAGATAAAATGTGGAACTCCCTACCGACCATGCTCACCTCAGAACACTCACTCCTACAATTCAAAAAAAAGCTTAAACCCCATCTCAATACTCTCTGGCACTATCCCTGTTCCAAACCTGATTAACCACTATCATTTACCCTTCTCTTACCTCACTATCCTTAACCGCTTTTTAACAAGGCGCCTCGCCTTTGTAACTGACCTATGTTTTTTTTTTATATGCTGCTATTGTTTTTTTTTCCCAAGATGTGATGTATCTTTATATTGCATTAACAATGTTCATATGTCTGTTATGTACCTGGAGCTTTTCTCCCCAGGCCTCCGCTGAAAATGGACATGTATCCAGTCGGACTCTCCCGGTTAACAAATGTAAAATAAAATAAATAAATAAATAAATAAATAAATGCACCTCAAGGTTAAAGCACAAGAGGTGAATCATGATATCACAATATAAGGTTATAATATTACTAGTTAACTGTAGCCTACAAACAGGCTTCGTGCCTCATGAATGGAGAAAGGCAACAGTCATCCCCTGTGCACAAAGGTGGGCCATGTACAGACCCATAAGTCTCACTAGTCGTATATGTAAAGCCATGGAAAGAATTTCATGGAGATGATCAATACAGATACAGTAAACCACCAGACACTGGACCCAACCCAGTTTGGTTTCATCAAGGGCAGATCATGTCTACTCAACCTGGTGGACTTCTTTGAGAAGGTCACCAAAGCAATGGATGAGGGCTAGACTGTTCGCACTCCCTACCTTGACCTGGTCAAGACATGTGACACAATACCCCACTTGGGCATTGTTGGCAAACTCAAGAAATTAGGTACAGACCGGTATATCACCCAGTGGGCAGCCAACTGGCTCATTGACAGGACACAGGAAGCTAGAATTGGGGAATCCACCTCTACGAAGAGGCCAGTCACAAGTGGAGTCCCTCAGGGATCAGTCCTTGGACCTCTCCTTTTTGGCATTTACTTCTCAGAAGTCAAGGCCAATGTCAGTGGCCTGTGGTCTCTGGATGACTAAATTTGCAGATGATTGCAAATTAGGTGCCATCATCGAATCTCACACTGTGTTCTCCAGGTGGGGCTGACACAGACAAACATCTGGTGTCAGAGCCATGGACTAAAACTAAATACCAAGAAATGCATAATAGTATCCTTTGGGAAGTCATCCATCCCTGGTAACTATTATATTAACAACACACCCCTTAGAACTGACCCAGAAGTCAGGGACTTAGGGACACACATAGATAGTAATCTAGCCTTTGATCATCACGTGTCTACAGTGATGAGGAAATCATTTTATGCTGCGCAACTTATAAACAAAGGTATGGCATCTAAGTCTAAGGAGTCATTGTTCCACTGTATTCGGCATTCATCAGACTGGTCATTGAGTACAATGCCCCTTTGGTATGTACCTAACCAGGCATATCCAACAACTGGAATGTCCACAGAGATTCCTCATTAAAAGAATACAGGGCGTAAGTAATATGTCCTATGCAGACTGCCTCAAGGCCCTATCCCTGTATTCTGTCTCCTACAGGCTTTGATGTGAGATCTATGCCTGGCATATGCAATTGTCAGACCACATTCTGATGGACCTCCTGCATATTCACAAAACAAACAGTACCAGAATTATCCATTCTAAAGACTTAAGTCTTGCCTGCGATATAAATAGGACCTGCTGGAGAGATAGTTCTGTATCCCAGAGACTACTCTGTCTATGGAACAGGCTCCCCATCCTTGTGAAGCAGAGTTCCTCCCTAAATCAATTCAAGTGCAACTTGGACAACTGGATGGGAAACTGGAAATTCATCCCTTGTTTGGCACCTACGTCTCTAATAGACACAGGTAACCTGTAAATGGTTCATCTCCCAGGCCCATGCTTGTACTTATCAAGGGTATCAGAACTTGTCAGAGATTTGGGATGCATGGCTAGGCTTAAAAAGGCCCTTGTGGTCGTTAGCCTAGTAAACACCTATGAACCTATGATCAGTAACCCAATCGTAATTCTTTGTTGTGCATGGATCATTATCTGCTCCATGCAGTGCCAATACTACAAAACAAGGAAAAACAAAAAGCATAGGCATGCAAAGTGTTTTATAAGTTTTGAACGTTGGTAAAGCAGTGTGGTGCTGCACACCTCTAGGCTTCTTTGCTTACGAATTCTGAACAAATCCAAAAATGAATGGGAGGTGAAAGGCTAAGAATCAGGGACAATTATTAAATATTACTTTTATTAAGTTAAGCAGTTAACAGATCAGCAGATTTTGCATCAATGTATGCTTTATGAACATTAAGAAGCATGAAACTTTAATGGTTGACATTTTTTGAATAACTACTAGATAATAAAAAAAATTATAAGAGAGAGAAAATATTATATGAACTCGGGAACCACTGAGCGGCAGACAGCTGGAAGAAACAAAGGTGTTTTACCTTCTTCCACTGCTGTTTGCCAACAAGGAGTGTCTGCCATTATTTCTACTGTGATGTCAGATCTTAGCACTGTTATGATTGGGTTTCATGCTAAGGAAGCTTTTAGTATGCTTTTTCTGATATTACAGTGTAATCTCAGATCACCATGTTCTACACATGCTTAAGTAAATTCAACAAAAAAACTTATTGGGTGGACTCTCAAAATTAATAAGCCGTACAAGACAAAGCAAAGATGCTCCTTAGCTTTCAAAAAGCACCCTTAGTCATGAAAACAAAGCTAGATTAAATGAAGTACTGAAAACAACTACCATCTTTTCTTATCACGTCTTCCAGATCTCACTATGAACTATGCCTGGTTCTAAATGTTTAACACAATAATATGGTAAATACTTCACATCAGAAATCTGAAAGAGGAAAATTTGTGATGTTAACATATTCATCATCATCAGCCCTCTTTTCCCATTTTTTTCTACATGGGGTCGGGGTATCGTGTTAACTGTCGCCAACTCTCTCAATTCAGTGCCACATTCCTGCCTTCATCAACACTTATGCCTGATTGTCACAGATCTTCTTTCACACAATCCATTCACCTCTTTGCTGGATGTCCACACTTCCTCTTACCTTCTTCCTGTCTGTCCCAAATCTCCTTCACCAGGTTGTCTTCTGCTATTCTGCATGTGTCCAAACTACCGTAATCTGTTCTCATTGATCTTTTCTGCAATTGCAGCTACTTTGGCTTCTGCTCTTATGTCCTCATTTCTTCATCTGTCCCACAGTGTGCATCCTACCACCCTTCTCAAGCACTTCATTTCCATCACCTCTAGCTTCTTCAACTGTTCTGCCTTTACTGCTCAGGTTTCTGTACCATTAGTCACACCACTGTCATATACATCTTACAGTTCAGCTTCTTTGGCATTCTTCTGTCATAGACTTCACCTGACACTATGCTAGTTGGCTGCAGCCCCTCTCATTCTAACTTTGACCTTTTCATTCAGACTTCCCTTCTCCACAACCACCCCACCCAGATACTTGAAGCTGTTTACCTGTTCCACTATCTTCCCTTCTGTCTCTATTCTCAGTTTTTTCTGATTTCCCCAATTTGCTGCCATTACCACAGTCTTATCTGTGCTAATTTCATCCCATGTGCCTTCAGTTTTGCATTCCATTCTCCTATCGTTTGCTGAAATTCTACCTCAGAGTCTGCCTGTAATGCCACATCATCTGCATGCAGCAACTTTGTTGACCTGCCCCCTTTGACCTTTGCTAATATAGTCCATCACCAGTATGAACAGCAATGGGCTCAGAGCTGAACCCTGATACACACCCACTCCCACTGGGAGCCCCCTCTGTGAGGCCGAGCACTGTTCGTACTTGAGTCATTAGGTCCTTGTACATAGCCTGCACTAATTCTACCAATGTTTCTGGGGCTTCAAACCACTGCAGTACTTCCCAGATCAGCTTTCTTGGGACCTTGTCATATGCTTTCTCCAAGTCTAGGAATGCCTAGTTGGACTCTTTAGCTTCTTCTCAGTTATCTGTCTCACTGCAAACATCGGGACAATTGTGCTGTATCCTGATCTGAATCTGAACTGTTCATTTCCTATCTTACTTTCTACTACACTGCATATCCGATTATCAGTCTTGCTTTCTACTACACTGCATATCCATTTATCAGTCACCCTCTCCAGAACTTTCATGCAATGTGATAGGAGTTTGATGCCTCTGTACTGCCCACAATTGTGGATGTCCCCTTTATTCTTGTACACTGGCACAAGTATGCTTATTCTCCTTTCATCTGGGATACACCTTTCTCTCCACACTGATATTAGTAACATCAGGAGCCATTTCTCCCCTATCTTTATCATATCTGCTGTGACCTCATCTGCTGCTTTCCCTTAGTGCTGTTCTTACTTCTTCTTGGGTGGGCTCCTCTTCTTCTCTCATTGTAGGCTGTTTCTGGGGCAGTACAGCTTCTGTGGGGTTTTCTTCATTCAGAAGCTGCTGGAAATACTCCTTCCATCTACCTTTGATGTCCTGTGGACTGATGAGCAGGTTGCTGCTAGTATCCCTTATGAAGGGTGTCTGACTATCTTCTCTATCTTTCTGTCTTTGCCTTGTAACCTGATATAGTTTCTTTGTGCCCTTTACTGAGTCACTTTCCATAAGTTGGTATAGTGCGTCCGATACCCTATCCTTTGCTATTGCAACTTCTTTTTTAGCTTCCTTGTTAGCCAGTCAGTAGTCCTTCCTAGGCTGGTCAGTCATATCTTCCACTTCTTCCTTGACTCCTTTCTTTTGATGACTTCCTGGACTTCTACATTCCACCACCAGCTCTCCTTATGTACCTTATTTCCATACCTGGCTCAGTCACATATCTTTTCTGTAGTCCTAACACATGCTGTTTTTAGGTGCTGCCATTCTTGTTCAACTTCACCTATTTCCTTCTCTTGGGGTGCTAGAGCCCTGAGTAATTCCTTGAACTGTTGTACTTTCTCTCCAGTCAACTTCCAGGTCTTCAGCCTGGTCTCTGTTGACCTTAGAGCCTTCTCAGATTACTGCTTGCAGATGAGTGATGTTAACATATTATCAAAAAAAAAGTAATCACCTAGTCAAAGGCCATGACAAATGTTCTTACAAAAAAAAAAATCACAAACTTTACAGTAAATGGTAAAGAACAATGTAACAATGTCATGGTGCTACAAATACAATTGTGTAACTACAGGCATGATATGTAAAATTATAAACTCGAATTTCTTAGGACCGGACTGTATGCACAATCAAGTAAGACTACCTGAACACTACGTTAGACAAGTTAACACATTGACATATCCCTTATCTATAGCAACTGGCTGTAGTGATGCCAGTCCCCAAATCAATTAGCTTGACTAGTACTCTACAAAAGATCTTAGAGAAGGTTATAACAGATCTTATCCAAAACCACACAGGGGATCTGATTCTGTCACATAAAAAATTGAGTTTGTATAATTCCTTTTTAATCTAGAGGTATTAGCTGAATAGGTAACAGCACCTGATGAAAGGCTGACAATGTATACTGTTTATCACAACCATGCTAAGGTTTGTGATTCCATCAAATTAAAGGGACAAAAGTCAAAACCAACATTATTTCTTCCTCAAGGAGAAATTAAGTTTCTGTGAACGATTTTCACTTTTTGTAAGGTCACCTGTCCAGTGACACAAACTCAGTCCCAAAGATGGGTCCTTAGTGCCAAATTCTATTAAATTCAATAGACAAATGGCTAAAAGGAAGACCAATGGAACAGCACAGAAAAATTACTGAAATGGGACTTTCCTCTACTGATAGTAAATGGAATGTTGTACATGTAAACCAGTCCTGGACCACATGGGTAGCACCCAGGGCTTTATTCCCTTGCTATACACACACTGCTGACATGAATGCACTGTAGTTATTAGTATGATTTGAACTGACATTAATGCACAGTAGTTATTAGTATGCACTGACACCACACACCTGGCTGAATGCACTGTAGTTATTGGTATGCACTGACACCACACACCTGGCTGAATGCACTGTAGTTATTGGTATGCACTGACACCACACACCTGGCTGAATGCACTGTAGTTATTGGTATGCACTGACACCACACACCTGGCTGAATGCACTGTAGTTATTGGTATGCACTGACACCACACACCTGGCTGAATGCACTATAGTTATTG